>NC_053132.1:14191898-14414398 GCF_010015445.1 Perca fluviatilis | reverse complement strand
CCGGGCTGGTGCAGGGTGGTACAGTCAGATCTCCTCGTCAGCCATTTAATTTGGTTGACAAGATTTAATTTTTTTTTTTATACTGAGAATATCAAATAAATTCAGATGAAATAAATGCCTTTTTAAGGAAAATCATCTCTAATCACCTTGTGCTATCTAAACTCTGTTTTGTTGTTTAAATACAATTCTTGGAACTTGACACAGTGACTAATCTTGTATGACTGCATGCAGATGTAGTCATATTTTCTGGTTCAAACTAATGAGCGCAATGATTTAATACTGTAAAACTGGGGGTCAACTTACTCGACATACTCAACTTCAACCTGAGTACTCTGGTTTATTGCTGAGACTTCTTCATGTTCAGAAGCACTGGTTGAAGTATCAGATGGTGTTCAGCTGGGATGGATATTTAAATTTAAGGTGGAATTTGCCTTTAAGTCCAGAGTTTGTTGGAGAGATGTTGGAGTGCTTCTTTACTCACTAAATATGGATTCACACAGGAGGTTTTAATAGGAACATAATGTTGGACCATTTGAAGTTTAGCCTTCATATGAATCCAATATGCCCTTCTCTCTTAAAACAACTTTACTACAGATGGGGATTCTTTAAATAAATGATTATTTGATTACATTTTTAACACATTCATTTACTTCCAAACCAGAGGGGAGGTTTCTGGAAACTGCTTTTCTGTATAACATGTAAAAAATGCCTCTTCTGCCAGGACTTTGGCCAGGGGGTTGCCAGTTCTTCTCGCTGTGATTTGAAGAGTAACCTGGTGGCAGCAGGCTGTGCTCTATCAGCTCTGGAGTCTCCAACCAGCAAACTGCAGGTGATCGAGGACCGGCCCCTCAGCAACAAGGCCGCGGGGGCCACACAAGACGTCACCCAGATAAATCCCCAGAAACTACACATCACCCTCAGGCCAGGTAGGGTTTACCATCTGAGTTTGTGTTTTTTACAACAGTGATGCAGTGTCTAATATACTAAAGGAGAGAGATTTTGATTTGGAGGGGAGTTACATACAACGGTTAACGTAGAAGTTACCAATACCAATTTTCTTTTAAAAATGGTGTTTCTGTATCACACTTACCAGATGATGCTAAGCGTTTCACAGTGAAAGTGCGTCAGGTAGAGGACTACCCTGTGGATCTCTACTACCTCATGGATCTCTCCTACTCCATGAACGATGATCTCTTCCGCCTGAGGACGCTGGGCAAAGGCCTGGCCGAGGCCATGAACCGCACCACCAGCAACCTCCGCATGGGCTTTGGGGCTTTTGTGGATAAGCCACTCTCGCCCTACATGTACATCTCCCCCAAAGAAGCTGTTAAGAACCCCTGCTACAGGTAAAATACAAGTTTAAAAAGTACTTCATACAGTATTTGCACCCTTGTGGATTGATGTTATGCTGTCCTCTTTCAGTGATTTCATCAACAGTGTATTATTCAACCGTCTTGGACAACACAGTGGTCCTCCTTAAGTGTCCTTGTCTGTACAAAAGTACCTAAACTGAATCCAGATCTCTCTGTAATGCAATGTTTTACATTCCTAATAAGTAGCCACTGGTGTTGATTTCAGTGGTTGTTTATGTCTGCATGTGGGAAGTAGCTTCATTATGCAGATGATGTAATTTATTGAGGACACCTTTAATCACAGCGTTGCACAGTAAAAATGCATCGGGCTCAGAGTCACAGCACTTGTTAAAGGCTTACATCTGCTTGGTCAGCTGCTCTGAATCAGCTGCAGGTAATCTGCCCAACAATGCAAACTGTCATAACCCCACCCAAAGCCTCCTCTGAGGTTGATTTGATGGTTTAAGGTCTCTTGGGGTCATTTACTTTCCCGCTATACACACAGTCTGCCGAGCTCCAGCCTCCAGGAATGTTTGGATAAAAGATAAGACAAGTGGAGAATTTCGGTCCAGTAGTGTACAATACAGAGAGAAAGAGGGGTCCACTGGCACTGCAGGATAGCCATTTTAACCAAATGCTAATCTTTAGGAAACTAACAGCAGCTTGGAACAGAAAAATATACTGATGAACAGGAGAAATGACTCTAAAGTCTGTAGGGATTGCAACATTGGTCTGCTGGTCGATCCACTGCTTTGGTCCAGACAATGATTGAATGGATTGCCATGAAACAGATGTTCAGATGAATGAAGAAGCTGAACTCTGATCAGTTGATCTCTGTTTCATTGACAGCATTAACACCACCTGTCTGCCCCAGTTTGGCTACAAACACGTTCTGTCCCTGACGGAGGAGGTGGGCCGCTTCACAGAGGAAGTGAAGAAGCAGATGGTGTCCAGGAACCGCGACGCCCCGGAGGGAGGCTTCGATGCCATAATCCAGGCTGCTGTGTGCAAGGTGGAGAGACTCACTCACTGTCTCATGACTTTGTTTTACAGTCTTTGTCTCTTTTGTCACACTTGTACAATTATAAACATTTCATGATTTCCAAGAGAAGAATTAGATGATACAATTAAAAGTTAATCAGAAAGAGCTTTGCTGCTTTAGATGAGGGTCCACTAAAAGTGTATTCCATCATTCAAAAGCTGAATTGTTACGTGGTTTGATGGGAACTAGGAGCAGATCGGTTGGCGCCCTGGTGCATCCCACCTGCTGATCTTCACCTCGGACGCTAAGACTCACGTGGCTCTGGATGGTCGTCTTGCTGGAATCGTGCAGCCCAACGATGGGCAGTGCCACCTCAACTCTGACAAAATGTACAGCATGTCTACCACCATGGTTAGTGTATATTTAGTGTTTAGTGTGTTTGGTGCGCAGACAGTAAACAGAAACAGTATGATAAAGAAATAATGAAAGACTTTGTTTAAATAAGTGTATGAAAAGAAACATGTCAGTGTTCATGTCCGCATGTGCTAACCACACTGTCTGGTTTGGCCTCACAGGATTACCCATCTCTAGCTCTGATCACAGAGAAGATGTCGGAGAACAACATTAATCTCATTTTTGCTGTCACCAATCCTGTGGTTCCTCTGTACCAGGTCAGGAGCTCTGCAGTTCACACTCAGCACATCCAGCATTTTACTCTGTTCAAGTTCTGTTCAAAAGCGTAAATTAAGCATTGTTTTTCAAACTGAAACTGAGAGGACGACAAATCCCACTCGGTAATCATCTCATCTTGAACATACTGTAGCTAATGTCATCCAAACCTCACTGGTTTTAGACTGAGATTCTTGGATCCTGCTTTGGAAGAATGGAAACTCAAAATGAATCACTATTATACACTGTTAAGACACAGTGAGATACATACTCAGTTTTCCCCAAACTGGAAACACTGTTGCAACTAACTGTTAAAGGGAAACGAATGGGGGATGGCATGAGGTTAGAGTGTGATACACTTCTGCTTTATTAGGGTGTTTTCACACACCATTTGTGGGCGATATGAGAGTACAGGTTTGGTGCAACTCTCACAACTATCGTCATTAGTTATTATTATTAGTTTCCTCACTATGTAGGATGACAACAGTCTTCCAGTCTATCTGTCGTTCTGTCTTGTAGAACTACAGTGAGCTGATTCCTGGCACCACAGTAGGAACGCTGTCCAACGACTCAGGCAATGTTATTCAGCTCATACTGAAGGCCTACGCTGTAAGTCTTACACACACACACACAAACACACAAACACACACACCAGCCTTAGACTAGACGGTGTTTCAGGGGATGACATGTGTTTGCTGACACACACCCACAGTGTCTGAGTCATACACACGGTCAGACCAAAGTCTTGGTAGAAGTTCCACAGATGTGTGAAGGTGACCAAATGTATGAGACTCCTGCTGGCTTTGTTTCATTGTTCATGTTTTAGTTGGTTTATTATACAGAGAACAGGTGAATTAGCTGAAAAAATTATTTTACCTTTTTTTTAGCTGGCTGTGACTTTGTGATGTCTGTACCGATGTACATACAAGCTTGTGTGTCAATGTGGGCACTGTACATCCAAATTAATGTGAAGACTTGCATTTAATTAAAGCAGGAAAGTATGTTATTCACACAAATTGGGAGATAGAAATTATTTGTATTGGCTTGTAAAAAAAAAGCATTCTTTTCCATAACAGTCAGCAATGTGGCAGATCAGATATGATGTTACTGAGCATTGGATTTGGCTTGGCACAACCTAATTTAAAAACTAACATGCAGTTTGTTTCATGGCACAAGCCTATATACTCATCCTTTCATGTGTATGTGTTTCCTGCTGTTTTCTTTCAATGGTGTCGCCAGAAAATCCGTTCCAAGGTGGAGCTGGAGCTTCAAGGCGTCCCAGAGGAGCTGTCTCTGTCCTTCAACGCCACTTGTCTGAATGGAGAGCTTATCCCTGGCCTCAAATCCTGTTCTGGGCTCAAGATAGGAGACACGGTCAGTCCATGTCCACCTTTCTTTTTGGCTTGTGACCCCTTTTTTGTCTTTTGACCCCTCAACACAGGTTATGGCATCACTCTTGAAATAAGTCATAAGCTGAACCAAAGATTGATTTTATCTTCATGGATGGTTTCTTTGAAAAATGATATAAAAAAATGTGAAGAAATTATCATTTATGTCCCTATTATATTTGTCCAAGGAACCCAAACCAGTCACCAGACAGTTGTATCTATTGTTACGATATTTCTATAAATTATGTCAATATATGGCAGATTGCTGCACAAGTAGAAAGAAAATGAAACTTAAAAAAATGGTTTGTATAAGAAAAAGCAGGTGCAAAAATTGGCATCCCATTGAGCAGATGCAGGGCTTGTTTTAAGAAAAAATAGTTTTAAGGATGTAATAGGTTAAATGAGCATTTACACAGTATGTAACTATATTATTGACTCTTGTGCCAACTTCTTCACCCCAAACCAACATGTCCTATCTCTAGTGGCCATAATCATATGGTTGCAAAAATAACATGTTAGTTAGTTCCATATAGTATTTTCACCTTCTTTTTGGTCTCTTTCCATTTCCCTTCTGGCTGCTATCTACATGTCTTTAAAGTTAGAATCCCCCCAGTTCCTTTTGGTGGGAAGCAGATGATGGGGAAAAAGTGAATCATTCAGTCTCTGAGTTAGTTTTTTTTAGTTGATGTTTTCTTGTCTTTCCGTTCTTCTTTTGCCAACTCCATTTAAAACAAACAGTCTGCTTAAACAGTTCTCTTTGTTCGTTTTTTTTTTTAGCATTTTTTCTTTATCACAGCTTCTTTGGCTCTTTCCTTGTTCTCTTCTCACTCCAGGTGACATTTTTTGGCCTCCACACATTTCTTTCTCTCTACCTCAACCCCGCTTGTTTTCGCCATATATGGCTGTCTCTCCAGATGTTGTAACTGCCCACTTTTGGACATTTACCAGATTTGGATGCAGCGCTGAATGAACAATTACTTTGACTGGATACATATGGAGGCATTCCCTGTGTCAGGTCTTTGTGCTGTTTCCACCGACAATGCTCACAATTTCAGCGTGAGGCTATTAAATACGTAACCTTGAACCATTAATGTTCTGTTACATGTTATGTAATCTACACCAGGGTGATACAGCATGATCGGTTTCACAAAGTGTGGATGCATAATCTCTTTCAAAACAAAAACATTTAAAACAGACAAGGCTCAAAACATGTTTGAACCAAATACTTCTTTCTCCCCCAAAATTTGACATGTTACGATTTCAATTCCCTCCTCTCATCCAGGTCTCTTTCAGCGTGGAGGCCAGAGCTCGAGGTTGCCCCAAACAGAAGAAGAAAACCTTCATCATTAAGCCTGTTGGCTTCAAGGACTCCCTCTCCATCACTGTCAACTTTGAGTGCGACTGCAAGTGCCAGACCAAGGCCCAGCCCAATAGCCCCAAATGTAACCAAGGCAACGGCACATATGAGTGCGGCATTTGCCTGTGCCACCCGGGTCGCTTAGGGCCGCACTGCGAGTGTGCAGAGGGTGACTATAACCCCACAGAGCAGGACCGCTGCAGCGGACCTGCAGGCTCTGGAGGACCTCAGTCTGCCATCTGCAGCGGCCGTGGAGACTGTGTGTGTGGCCAGTGTGTGTGCCACAGCAGTGACTTTGGAAAAGTCTGGGGAAAGCTGTGTGAATGTGATGACTTCAACTGCCTGCGCTACAAAGGGGAACTGTGCTCAGGTAAGATCTTATGAGCTTCTTCTTCTTTTGTAATTAATTTACCTGAGCCTCTTGAGCTGATAGGGCTGAAACTATTAGATAATTAGTCAGTTGACAGAAATTTAATCGACAACTATAGGGCTGCAACTAATGATTGTTTTCATTATTGATTACTCTGCCTTTTTCATTATTTTCTGATGCAAAACGTGATGATATTGACTTTTTAAAAGGAATAGTGCAACACTTTGGGAAATGTGCTTCTTCATATCCTTCAGCCGGTTAGCTTAGCTTAGCATTAAGGGGTTAAAGGGCTAGCCTGGCTCTGTCCAAAGGTAACAAAATCTGCCTATCAACATCACTAAAACTCACTAATTGACACGCCATATATTGTTTGTTTAATCCGCACAAAAAAACTAATGTTTTTTTAGGGGAGGTTATGTGCTGGTCAGTGTTTTGGCAAGGTGAAGTGACTTTGTGGTAGTTCCACACAAAGCTGTTTCCCCAGTTCCAGTTTTTTACGCTAAAATAAGGTAAGCTAATGTAAGCTAACCAGTTGCTTGTTGTATATTAATATATTTAACACACAGACATGAGGGTGGTATTGATCTTCTCATCTGACTTTTTGAACGAAAATGTGTTTCCCCAAAAATTATTTCTTTAACATTATTTTGACAACCACACGCCATATTGGTACAATTGAAAGGTGAAGAAGGCTAAAATGGCCCACTGACTGATGTCATGAACATCGTGTGTGTCCGTGGTAGAGTTTCAGGGAATGTGTATACCTTTGCCGTCGGGGTTGGCAGTCCCCATTTACCACATGACTTGCCACCCACCTCATCTGGGAAGAATTACCAACAATAACAACTATCCCTTCTGCCTAGGACATGGGGTCCATTCACAATAAACATAGGTGTGTGTGAGTGTAAGCTCAGGTTGTATGTTTTCCTCAGCCAGGCCAAGCTTTTGTATCACGGAGTTCAACAGGATTCATGCACAAAGGAACCTTTTTCAAATATAACGGTAGCTCTCTACGGTCAGAGGGCACTCTCACTTTTCTGAACGTTTTTTCTGTTGCGGTTGAGATTTTTAAACAGTTGGAATTAGTTTGTGCTTGGTAATTGTTAAGAGCTTTAACTCACTGCCTCATGATCCTTCTCCTCATGTTTTAAAAGAGACAGTATGTCATCAAGTCATAACACATGATGTTACCCTGAGGATGTTTGTAATTGAGATCTTATGAGTGACTTTTCAGTCTGGGATTAGCTGTGTAAAGTAGGCTTTAGACCATACATAACAATGCTGTCAGTCTTTTTCTAATAGTAGTTAATTTGCTTTCATTACTGACAGTTAGAGGTTATATGTTTATTGCAAAGAATTCCACCAATAATGTAGGTATATTAAAATATAGGAAATTTGGTTCAACACTCAGGGATAGTCCAACATTTTGGTAAATGTGCTTTTTTGATTTCTTATTGAGAGTAAGATGAGAAGATGTATTCAGCTGTCTGTCAGTTAAAGATGATGATACTGGGAGCAGTCGGTTAGCTAACCTTAGCATAAAGACTGGAAACAGCGGGAAACAACTCTGGTTATATAGACAAACAAGTTTTATAATGTGTTAGTTTGTGAGCTTTAGAGGTGCTGGTAAGCGGATTTTGTTACCTTTTGTACAGAGCCCGACTAGCTGTTTTTCTCCTGTTTATAGTCTTAATGCTAAAATAACTTAAGCTAACCAGCTGCTAACAATTTATGTTCACAGTACCGTACAAGCAAAAGAGTTATTGTTATCAATCTTTAAATTGTAAATAGTTGGACATTTTGCTTATCTGCTTTCTTGCCGAGAAGAGAGGATTGATACCACCAAAGAAATAAAATAAAATGCTCTGTTATTAACAGGTAGCATTTCCTTTGTTTAATCCATCCACAAACAGAAAAAAAATGGCAGTTTTGGAGACAGCCAGACTTGCTTTTTTCCCCCCTGCTTCCAGTCTTAATGCTAGCTAAGATGTCACCTCCTGACTTTAGCTCTGTACAAAATGGACAGCCATGACAGTGGATTGGTCTTCTCATCTTATTTTCTAAAAGAAACAGAATAAATGTACTTCCCTAAATGTCACACTAACTATAATAGTAAAGTTGGCAGGATTAAAATGGCAGAGGACGACAGGAGACAAAGAAAAGGAATTAAAGGACAAAAAGAATAGGGATCATGAAGTCAACATGTACAGGCCTCACTCACAAGTGCTCTTCTCCATTGAAGTAATTCCTATTAGTTACATATTAGTAGGTAAAACACATGAACTGGTATTGAGATTGGTCAGGGGATATTTTATTTTATTTGAGCATTGTTAATTGCATACGTTTTGGCACAGACTGCCTCAAGCTTCATCACATCATATATCACTCAACCCCCTCTGCTGCTCTCACACAGAAATGTTTTTGCTGTATTCCCAAAAGCCCATAGATTAACAAGAGAATACCTTTCTGCTTACTCATTGGCTGGAGTGGTGTAATGAGGCTAAAAATAAACCCATGTTTGGTCAGAAAAGGGCCAAGTCGGAGAGAACTGGAAATGTTCTGTGTGTACAACATGGTCTGTTGTTGTCTTGAAATACTTTTTTCAGTACGAGCACCATAGTCTTTGTTCTTCCCCACAAAGAATGATCTAATTAAAAGCCAGCCGTTGTGTGGTCAAGTGGTAATGGCAGTTTGCTTATGGATCATCCTTTATTGAGTCAGACGGTTCCAAGCAGCTTCCTGTCTCATTGTTTATCTGAGAATTGTTTTGCAGTGATAGGCCACAATGTTTCCTGCATTGTCACTCTCTTGCGCGCACACACCACACATAGATACATGGAAAAACAACAAACCAATGTGCATAAATTCACTCTCTCTCTCACACACACACACACACACACACACACACACACACACACACACACACACACACACACACACACACACACACACACACACACACACACACACACACACACACACACAGAATCATGCAGCCAAAAATAAAAGCCTTCCAGACACCACAGGCACACAATGAAATGTGTTTTCGGCCTTAAACAGTTGCAACAATATGACTTACAACTTCTGCCTTCCAGTATTTGGTATCAAAATTCAAGAGCTCCAGACTTATAGAGCTACGAAATGTCTTTACTATGAAAAATTAATACATTTCCAAAGGCAGAATTTTGATGAAATGTGTATAAATGGTGCATAATATTTCCATGTTATGGGATTACAAAGCCATAAAAACATGGAGCTCATATTAGCCTGGCAAACAAATAACAAAATAGTTTTAAGCATTGACCACTCCTGCCTTTTTCCTTCCTCTTTCCTAACTCCAACTACACCCTCGTTTTCTCACAGAATTTTACTTGGTCACATTGTCCTCCTCTCCTTTATTGTTCATTTGCATCCTCTTTCACTATTTTACTCCATATACTGTATCACCCTTCAGTGTGTGAAAATGGAAGTTATACCAGTAAACAATGTTATAGTCTTTTCCTTTCTTCCCTTCCAGGCCATGGCGTCTGTAACTGTGGTTTCTGCCAGTGCGCACCAGACTGGCAGGGTGAGAACTGTAACTGCTCCAGACGTACTGACACCTGCATGTCCAACCTGGGCTTGTTGTGCAGCGGGAGGGGCCAATGTGTGTGTGGGGCCTGTGAGTGCACCCAGCCTGGGGCCTACGGAGCCACATGTGACAAGTGCCCCACCTGCCCTGACGCCTGCACTATGAAGAAGTGAGTCTGCAAACTGAGTTGTCATATTCGGTGTCCAGACAGCTATTGGAAATGAGTTGAGGGCCTTATGAATATTTTTCTTTTAAAAGGGAGTGTGTGGAGTGTAAGCACTTCAAGAGGGGAAAGCTGTTTGAGGACAACACCTGCTCTCGAATCTGCAAGGATGAGATTGTGCTTGTGGATGAAATAGGTGAGACACCCAACTGACTAAAACTAATTGCATTATTAATGGTTTATAAAATTGTTTTACTAATGCTTTATAGATCCATGGGAAGTCATTAATGAGAACAAGTTTTGGGTTGCCAGGTTGCCAAAAATACTTTTGGCTCTTTGATTCTTCTTGAATGGTAATAAGGTAATAATGTGGTTGTAAAATGTGGTAAACCATCGCAATAAGCAATCATGTCTGCCATTACAAACGATTTTACGTTTTTCATAGTTGATAATAAATGGATTAAGGTCCAGATGCTCTGCAAACCTTTGCCAGAAGGTGAGAAGTGAGTCATAATTTATCGAAGGGACCTTCCTGATGAATTTAAAGAAATCCAGTGTAACTTTTGCAGAACAGCAGCAACTGTGGCAATTATGGGATAATGATTAATGCTAATGCATAGCCTAACAGAAGCGCGAGAAGAGAAAGTCAAAAAGTCAGCGAACTGACTCAGTAATGTCATTATGTAGCAATATCCACCTAATCTTTGCTAACGTTAGCTAACTTTAGCCACCATTAGCTACTGTTCATACCAGACCAGGTAAGACTTTAGATGCAAAACCCCTGAGTGAACAGAATTAAGCAACGGTGCGTTTTATTACTTGTAAGTTTTCATTTGTAAGAGGAAGAATGTGTGATTATTTCACAGACATCACATAGTCTCTAGGATAAAAGTTGTGAAAAAGTCAAAATAATCATCATCATGCTGGAGGAGGATGAACACCAGTCAGAGAGGTTTTATAACTGATCTATAAAGTGAATGATTTATTAACCATTGATAAACCTATTTGTTACAACTTCTAAACCCTTTATAGGGCGCCTTATTCGGAAGTGAATGGTCATCACCTAAAACTGCCTCTGAAATGATAATGTGAATAAAAAAATGTGTGAATTCCAAAGTGTGTTTATAAAGTTTAGTTCCCCCTGGAATTTAAGACAAGCTTTTATAGAATTACAAAACTCTTTTTTGTCTTGACTAACCAGATTAACCATTTTGTCTTAATGTTTCATGCAGTACTCCATGATACAAATGCTGTGAACTGCACTTACAAAGATGAAGATGATTGTGTGGAGCGTTTCCAGTACTATGAGGACGCCAGTGGAAAGTCCATCTTGTTTGTTGTCAAAGAGCCAGGTAAGAGAGAAACATCCTACATGCATACCTGACCTAACACACATGTTTAAAGCTGCGCTAATCAATATATATATTTTTTAAATAATGGATCAAATAAGTAAGTGTAATGTCAGAGTAGTCGTTCTTCGTGACTAACCCACAGAAAATAAGCACCAAAAAAGCTCTGATCAACCCACTGTACACTACCTGAACAACGCCAAATGGCAAACAGACAAAGGTAGCAATAGCTGGTGAACACAGTGGAGCATTCAGCAGACAAAGAGTCATATAGTATTTGCCCTCAGGAGTTGGTAAAGACCAAACCAGGCTCTAAAATGAGAAAATATTGGACCATTTGTTTGGCAGCTAGAAACAAAACTCCAAATAAATGCGGCTCTGTATCCGCTGGATTTGTAATCAGGCAATTGTTTGCTAACAGGTTAGCTGGAACAATTTTATACAAATATAATGTGGCAGGTTGTTTGCTGCCCCCAAAATGGCCAACAAATAATACTGCTTTAAGGACAGTAAAAGTATAAATATGATAAAGATTTTATGTGGAAAGAGATGAGGGAAGCCACAATGACAGATGAACAGTGAATTAAAGTACTGAACAGATAACAAGGATGACATTTACAACCACAAATGCATCATCATTCAGCCAAACAGGCAAAACTTCCTTGCCTTGGGAAATCAGTGGGTTTTTTCTTCACCCAAGTACAAGTTGTCACTTCCCTGCTGCATGCCCTTCATCTGCTTGTTAAGTGGCCAAATAGAAAGAGTGTAGGGTGGTAAAACAGCCTTTAATGACCACCAGTACCCGCAGAGAAAGTCTGCCCCTGGGTCTGCCTTTAATGAATGTGTGTGTTTAATTTAGGCACAACTGGGTAGCACAGAAGTACACCAAAATGTGCCTTGAACACAGTGCACCCCGCTGTGTCAAAGAGGGTCGTAAACAGCCGCCCAGCTCCTCTTGGAACCCGCTGACTCTACATATCCTCCAGAGGAAAGCATGAGAGGGAGAGAGAGGAGTCTAAGTAAGCAAAAGAAAGGGATAGAAAACTTTTTTAAAGGAAACATAAAGCTGTGTTACACAGGAGAAGGAGGAGAGAGAAGGGGAAGATGGGAAACAGACACCCTTCAAAGTTGACTAAGCATTTTTATAATTTAGAAGAAGTTAATAATGTTACAGATATAATCTCGTAGCACCATCCTGACTTGATTTGGATACAAGCCATAATATAGGGATCAAAAGGGTCAGTTGAAGAGCAGGAAATAGAGGAAACTAAGAATGAGGAGAGAGGAAGAGGAGTGAAGCTTTGATGTCCGCTGTAAAAGTTCACCCTGGTTGCCCCACAACGTTACCCAACACTACTATGCACATACATATGTGCTATAGGGTTCACACACACAGACTAATGTTTAGATATACAGACATAAAGTAAAACAAGTACACTCACATATGGACCAGATGGCTCTTATCACTGGTGGCTAGAAGTGTAAAGGTAAGACATTTTTGCCAACACTGAGGAAACTGAATTGTTGCCAGATTTCAGTTCATGCTTCCTGTGGCCTTTAACACACATAGAAATAACTCTAAGGTGAATATTCATTACTAAATATGCAACAATCAAAATGATGCTATGATAAATATTTTCAATATTAACAACGGATCAGAAGACTACTTTGTATGTGAAAGAGGTCATTTGTAGTGACGAACCCACAGAAAATGATCACCCAGCATTATCTCACCTCTACAGAGCTTAATAGCAACTGTCAGCTAATTGTTTTGGTTTTTCCAGCCCACAACTTAACTGTTTTGGCTCACTCTCGCTCTAGTGTCTTTTTCTGCCACAAAAGGCAGCTGTGTTTTCGTCGGGGAAAAATACATTGTAGGCCAGCCTGCATCAAACAGCAGTGGACAGGACAGCAGACAGGCAGTGTTAGCAACTAGCTGGTGAACATATTGAAGCAGATAGTTAAGCAGCTAAAGAGCTAATTTTTTCCCTAAAGAGTTATTGGGTTCCAGAAACAGAGCTAAAGGGAGAGTAAATATTGGACTCACATTCATCAGGTTGCCAGAAAGATGACTCCAAATGAATCCAAATGGGAACTGTTTGCTAACAAGTTTGCGATATCAACTTATATGTGAGTCTTCTGCTTATAGCTTGTTATTGCAGTTCAGAAGATTTTATTTATAAAGAGACTGTGTGTCGTGGTAGTCTAGCAACATTAGCAAACATCATGTCATCACATTTTGATTCAAGTATTGCTAAATTCTGTGTGACATTAGTCCCGGCCCTTTTCAAACCAGAAGAAATTTTCCAAATTGCTCATAGTAAGATGCCGTATGAGAAAATACATTCTAGGGCCTTTAAAGGACTGTTTATAACCTTGACCTTTATTACTCCTAGCCTCACAAGCCAGCTTAATGTCCCTGTATACATTTTTGTGGCAAGATTTCAGTTCAGAAAACATCTGTTGAGAATCAATTAAGCCTGGAAACTAGAATCTATACCAATCAGTGAACTAACGAGTGTTAATGACTATTTAAACTAGATGTTGTAGAGATAAAATGAAGAATGATTCAAGTCATGTCTTATTCCAGTCTGGTGTAGGAAGGCTTCATGTTAAAGTGAGTACTGTCAGTTATCTATTGTACAGCCTTCTTGAAACTCTGCAAATCAAATTCCTATTGAGTTGCCAGACCACAACGAGGGGAGGGAGATTTGTGGGCTGGCTGTGCAAGGTTACTATTTTCCACTTCAGCCCATCCTCCTCTCTGCTCTTTGGTATATAAAAGTTATATTGCCTTCTGCTCACTACTGCTATGCTGCCCCTGTTCTCTTGCATCACTTCACAGATCTAATAGCCTTAAGAAAGCACCTCTTGTTCATGCTAGAAGGAACACACACACCAATGGTGTTTGTTCCATATGCCTGACAGGTGTCATTCTCAGGAATTCATAAGCACACTTCGGAATCTGAAAAGTTGTAGAATTTAGCAGAAGAGTGAGTAGCAGTTAGATCAAATCCATGTGGAGACAGAGAGGAAACAACATTATGAAATCAGACTTTTTCTGGCCTGGCTTATCGTCTTCTGTGTGTCCACTTTGATCATACCTTTATCTCTTCCTCCTTCCATCCAGACTGCCCCAAGGGTCCAGACATTTTAGTGGTGCTTCTGTCGGTGGCAGGAGCCATCTTGTTCCTCGGCTTGGCAGCTCTGCTTATCTGGAAACTCCTGGTCACTATTCACGACAGACGGGAGTTTGCCAAATTTGAGGAAGAACGCGCTCATGCCAAGTGGGACACGGTCAGTGAATTTAGCCAAGCAGCATGTGTGTGTAAATGCTCTGTTGAGCTGTTTGCTCAACACTAAGATAGAAATCAAGGTACAGTCTATGTTCATTCAGATTTAAATTTGGACTCATTTTTTAAAACACAGCATGGCACACATACACGATCATCCCTGCACCTTCACACACTCACACACTAAAGGCCACACACGCTGTCTCTCGCACTCGTTTTCTGAAGATGTTTTTTATTATTTTTGTGGCGTGCTGTTACTCCCAGCTGAACAAAAGGCAGTCGACGGAAGGGCTGGGTTTAAATGATCTAACACTAATTAGCCTTTACTAGTAATAGGCCTCTTTGTGGCCTCAAAAACACACCCAAATCCCATGCTGTAGGCCTGAAACCACAAAGAATCACAGTTGTTTTAAGATGCTCACTGAGTGAAGTAAAAACATTTTTCACACATTTAAGTTAATTTATGTGTCTAATATATGTGAGGAAAAATAATGTATATATATATATATATATATATATACAATATACTGTATGTATGTGTGTGTGTGTGTGTGTGTGTGTGTGTGTGTGTGTGTGTGTGTGTGTGTGTGTGTGTGTGTGTGTGTGTGTGTGTGTCAAGGATGGATGTAAGGTAATGACATGGAGTTGCTATTTTAACTAGTATTTACCAGTGCCTTTTTAGGATTTTCTAAAATCTTGAACCACAAGAAGAAAAGCATCTCTAATTTATTTTGTGTCTGTGAAACTCACCTTAACATATGTCTCTTTATGTGTATTGGACTAACAGGGACACAATCCTCTCTACAAAGGAGCCACATCTACCTTCACGAACATCACATACAGAGGAAAAGACTGATGCTACTGAACTGAACAAGGATGAAGAATAATGGACATTTACTGTCATTTTTGGGATCAATCATGTGCAGGCCTCTACTGTCACAAGACAATAAATAATGATTATTTGTGTTTGTAAATATGTAGAAATGATTCTGAGGATACATTTTTATCAGGGATTTGTCATAAACACCTATACACTAATAAATTAGATATTGCTTTGATTTTGTGTGGTTGACAAAGAACTTTGTGTTGTGCATATTTACCCAAATCACAAAAAAACATATTTAGGTATCTACCCCTACCCATAGTATCCAGCCATGTACAGGATATACTTTTTATTTTATTTGCCGATATACTAAGAGCCCCCAATGTCTGGAAAGATTTTTTAAATCTCTTTTCAGTTGCCAATATTCTGGTCGATAACCCACAGACATTGCTGTGGAGGGTTTTCATTATACGTCGGGTGGAAAATTGTATCAGAAGGAAACTATTAGCAATGAGACCTGTAGATCACTCTGAATATCTGGTCCAGAGAGCGATAAAAACAAAATAATCCACATGACTGGATACCACTGAGGCTAAGTGGGAAAATATATAAAAATTGATGTGGGTGAACTAATCCTTGAAGTCATCGGAAGAACAAAAGAGCAGATAATGTTATGCAAAACCAACGTAATTTCCTGATCACAATGTTGGGATTTCCGTGTTTGTGGTACTCAGTGGAACTATGGCAAGATCAACTTTAACTCAGTCAAGTGCCATGCTGGAGATATGTGATGTGGTTTGGAGTAAACTGTTAATTTACTGAAAACTGGTGCAGTTTCTTGTGTGGACTCTGAGAGATAAGTCTTTTCTCCCATGTGTATTGTTTTTATTATTATGTAAAATACAAATATGTCATATTTTATATAATTCTTTCTAATCACTTGAACTTAACCACATGAGGTGTCCATTTCTTGAGATGCAAAGGACAACGGCAAGACTAAAACATAATTCAAAATAAATTAACTTTATTCCATAAATTTATGATTAAATATATTAGTTCTCAAGACATTTGAACAATTCCGTAAATTTATGGAATAAAGCTCTTCATATATATATTTTTATATATAAAATAAGCAAATCACACTATTTTAAATAACATGTTTTTGAAGAGTGACTAATTTTTATGCTGTGCTTTTCTTTTTAATGTTGACAACTTTCCTGATAATTTTAGGCTGAGAATACACAGAAGACAGACAACCAGAGTTGTAATTTCCTGCAGTGTGCATTGTGTTCAATACAATATCAGTACAATATTATGTATATTTTGCTGCCTACTCAGATGTACATCACTCGAGATTAAGGGCCAAAAGAATTGATGCATGAGCAGAATTCTTTTGGAGTTTAATGGCAACAAGAATTTTCCAATTAACCAAATAAATCAGAATTTCACATTACATTACAAGAATTTACAAAAGACAATGATTATAGTTAGATCTGACTGGTATATTATTGTGCTGCTTCCCCAAGACTCTCACCTGAATTTGCAGGGCTTTTTGTCTGCAGTGGTCTGCTTCCATCTCCTGGATTTAAACTGTAAGTATAGCTCTCTGGTCCAATCCAATATACAAAATTAACTACCTCAGAATGATGAATCATACCTCATACACGGAGCTGTGTACAGATTAGGTCCATTGGGTCCAAGCAAACAAAATGCCTTGCAAGTAATAAGTAATTCAGAACTAATGATTAATGACGGTTTAATGCTTGAATTAATACTGCATTAATTCATGCATTTAATCACAAGTTCTGCATTAGTGATGCTTAATGCATTGATACAGAAATCATGATTTGTGTGTGTGTGTATTGTGTGTTATTATAAAGTTGTAGCGCTAAACTGTATGGCCTGACTTAATTGACAAACAAAACTCTTGTTGGTAAGACAAGTGAGAGCTGTACACACATTGTCACAAAGTTAACAGGGCACACAGTACACTTAAACAACTCCTTAAATATTGCACAAAGACCCAGAGAACAGCCAATATTCAGCTACCTGGATAAAACATACAACTTTATTTAGGAATATGCACCATTTAGGTACATCACAATATAAGATAGATGAATTTTATTCATCCAAATGGGAAATTGCAAAACTAAAACTACAAAAATAAGAAATATTCTTCTAGGCTGCAAGACAGGGCAACACAATTACGTAATGACAGGACCTATTTGATTAGTTGTACCCTATTAGTAGTGAAAGTTCCCGAACAAACTTGAAATTGGTCAAACTACCACACAAATGAAACAGGGACTTTTGGGGGCCCCTGGAGATCTGGGGCCCCGGACAGTTGCCCGCTGGAGTACCAGCCTTGCCTAGCATGTATGTTTTCGGGTGGTTCTGACCATCATCTTCATTATCTGTTAAACAAGCGCATGGGAAGCATCACCAAAAGCTCTCCCTGGAGCCCTGTGCGGTATTGCTACAGGGGGCAATGAAATGATCTTTAATTAACGTTAACAGTTAAAGAATGGACTCTAACAAGGTGGCGGAACTTCTCCCGGTGTAAACGTTACATAGCTCGATAATGACAATAGAAGGACCGAGTGAAGAAGAAATGTGAAACACTTGCAAAGAGGCTTCAGAGCGTTGACAGCTCCAGGTTTGCCCGTGCAAGGGCACCAAGACTGACGAGGAAACCCCGAGGATCAGGGCCTCCTGTCCGGATGACACCGGCAGGAGCCAGCAGCACTCCTCTCCTTAGCTAGCATTAGCTAAGCTAACAAATGTCTTCCCTGAATTGGAAATATCTTGGACTAAATGGATAACTTAATTCAGACAACTTAGGTGTGTGGGAGTTGTTAAGGAGTCTGCTGTCACCGGATGGACGGACAACATCCTCTCTAGGACTCTCCAGGTGAGACTTCTATTGCAGCTAATGTTAGCTTGCTAGTTTAGGTAACCTACCATGTAGCTTTAGCTAGATGTCATTTAATAAATTAGCTAAGCCGTAACAGCTGCTTTTAAGATTAATCAAACTTTTACTGTTAATTGGTTCACAATACATTGACAGTGCATAGCGGCGTATCGCTTTTCTTTCTTAAAAATTTCGCAAGATTTTGATGAGCATAATAGCATTTGCCAATGTTAACAAGCTAGGTTAGTTAGTCAATAACAGTAACGTTAACGGATTTTTTCATCACCTGTCATGACGTCAGTTTAGCTGAAACATCGGTAAACTTAAATTAAGTTAAGGCTTTGTCATAGAAGTTGATATGAAGCTACATATTGTCTCTAATGTTCGCTGCAGCATTGTGGGCAAAATGTACTGGCTAACGTTGGCTGCCTGGGCAAAACTGTAATGTCTATTTTTATTTGGTGGTTGTTTTTGTTTTCGGGTCACTGTCCTCACCATGAATTTAACGTCGCTTATGTGCTCTCAGATGAATCTATCGCTAGTTGATGGATACCCTGTCAGGAAGGAGTTCAAAAGTGGTAACACTTTATAATACCTAAATAGTAAATTTATAGTTAATTAAACTTGAGTTAATAGTTATATTACTGTTAAGAAACAATGAAATGATGATGTATAATGTTTACTAATTATTAGTAATGTTATAATATTATGTTATCATTAGTTTAGTGCAATATAAAATAATTAGTTCATAAATTTAGATATATAGTTAATAGTTAGTCTTTTGTAAGCTATAAACATTATTCGGATGGCTATTATAAAGTTGCAACTAATGTTTATAATACTTATAATAATTAATAGTGGTTTATAAAGCATTTACTGACATTAATTTGGCCCAATACATTTTTTTGGTGATCTATAAAAGAGATGATTATTTGTGCACTGATATCTATCTAACAATGTGTAGAGATGCTTTACGAAGTATTTATTATCCATTACAAGGAACAATCATCAGTTGCAACTTTAAAATAGCCATCTGAATAATAGTTAATGATGGTTTGAAAACGATTATTTAAAGGTTTACAAATAATTTAGTAATAATTAAAAATACTAAATATAATATATAAAAAGTTATGATGTGTGCAACAATAAACTGTTTAAAACATAAGTTATAGCATTACTAATAATTAGTAAACATTATTGTTTGTGAACAGTAAAATAACTATTAACTTAAGTTTCATTAAATATAACGATGGTGTTACCATCAGGGTTCCTAGGACGTATAGATTACTTTATTAATCCCTACAGGGAAATTAAATCATCATAGCAGCCAGATACATTATAATACAATAAAATACAATAACAATAGAATTATGACACTAAATAAATAAGCATGAATAAGCAGAAAGACTAGTGAATGTATAATTAGGGATATTGACTGATAGTCCGGTTGTAAATAAGGTTGAGGATGAAGGCAAAAGGTGGTTAACGGTTCAAGGTACTTTATTAGTCATGTGCAAATCCATAACAGAAGTAGTTGTTGGCCTCAGACACCTCTAACAATGCTCATTGGGGGTGTGGGTTAGAGAGGGTGAGCAAGCTGTCTGTATCTGTGTATTTAGTGTATGAATGTTATGAAATGCTGTTCTGTTTGTATGTGTTTTTTTAATCTTAGCACAAATAAAAGCAAAATCTAAATCTGAGACAAAAAAGTTAAGATATAGGGCTAAAATATAAACAAAATTTAAATGAAGTCATAATGTATATAATTTGCGTAGACAGTATTGCAAATAAATAAAACTTAAGGTGTTGAAGATAAATAACTTCTTCTGAATCAGTCAATGTATCTTTTTGTAATTGTGTACTGCTGGTCCAATTGGATAAGCATATATATATATATATATAAGCAAATAAAAAACAAAATTTTGCTGGGTGTCAGTTTTGCCTGTCAACTGTTGTTATTTCAATAGGCAGTGCATGGGAATTCTTCAGTGAAGGGGCAGTGAGAGAGCAAACTGTTTGCTTTGTATTTATTTTATTTTTTTAGCACTGGTTCACTTTGGACAGTGGGCTGTTGAAAATACTGATCCAACATAGGCCCAGACTCCCAGGCAGCCAGGTTGAAAGGTGTTACATTTTGCTGGTCAGACCACAGGATTCTTAGGTCACCTGCCCCAATCAGAAAGAAAATTGATATGAATGGTATATTGGTAGCAGATGTGCTGCTCTCTGCCTGCTCATGTGCGCCGGTCGTCTCTTGTGTGACAATAACCCCATCCAAGCTATTCCACATAAGTTACAATTTCATTCACTGTTTGTGTCTATCTTCCTAGGCATGATGGAAGGACTTCACAGCCAGGCTATAAGCCTGGACCCACGCAGGCAGGAACTGCTTGAGGCTCGCTTCACTGGAGTTGGTGTCGCCAAGGTTGGCATCTCTTAATAGCATATAGTTGTTTTGATGCTCAAAATTATCAACTGTTGTAAGTACGGATTGTTTGTGCAGATATTATTATAAGAGTTGACTTGAATGTATTTTTTTTTTGGAAATTTGAAATGAGGGTTCCTTCTTATCCCTCCTGAAATACATTATAGATACAAAAGAGTTGCTTCCTGCAGGCAAATGTACCACAACCGCACTGTCGTTTGTGTGTGAATGCAAACATGAGCAGTCAGTCAGCTCTCTTGCGTTGGTCTTTCAGTTTAGGAAAGCTTGGATGTTTTTTGCTCTGTGTTCAGGAGTTTCACTCTGTGGAATGATACTGTCTCCCTGAGCAAAAGCTAAAACAAGACAAGCTCTGTCTTGGCTGACATGGGAGCTGGCCAGCAGCTCTTTGTTTCGGACTAGTGACACTGAAATGGCACCCTAGCTGAAGTTCACAGCATAGGCCGCGCGCTATGCGGCAACCCTGCTGTGGAACTGTGTATTACTGTGTGGGTGTGCATTTGACAAAATGGCAACCCCTGAGAAAGCAATCGCGATCAATCCTGCTCTGGCCTATAGTGTGCTCTGAAATAAAATATTTGGACTGCTCACTGCGGTGTTAGTGTGAATGATATAAGGATGTGAGAATGTTGACTACAGTAAATGTTTAAGACATTACAATGAACATGTATAGTGTACATGTTAAGAGAAAAAAAATGACCTTGAGCAGCAGAATTACAGCTGGCCTTAAAAGCATTAGCCTCCTGCACCAATCCTGCTGTTTCATCTTAGTCTCTTCAGGCTGTGAAGCTGGCCATCAATGGTATGCATGACGCCAACTGATTCTACCAAGTGTGATTTACAGATTAATGGGGATGTATATTATATGCCCATTTTAGCATCCTAGTTTAGCATATTAGCTTAATGACAGTCATTTTGCAGCTCTAACAATTAGATGCATGTGCTCAAGTATCACAATTGTAAACACTGCCATAAAGATGATTATATTAAAGTTGAGTGCCAGTTAGTATAATTTGTCAGATAGGAAAGATGTGTGGAAACCTGCACTGATTTGTCACTTAACTTACACATACACAATGTTTGGCGTATGGTGTATATGAGTACACTATCCACATTTTAGTATAGAACAGAATATGGCATTTTTACTCAAATATATCATGAGGATATCTTATCTGTCTAATTTCCAGTCCTGCTCACAAGGATCCACTTGACAGAGTAGCACATGACTAATCAATCAGGTCTAATGTGTGTGTGTTCTGTTTTCCAGAGTTCAGGCAACAGTGAATCATCCAACCAGTCTCTGTGCAGTGCGGGATCACTCAGTGACAAGGAACTGGAGGTTGGTTGGGGAAAGAATTAATCAAAATGACAAGTGGCTGTGCCTTCATCTGCAGGCCATTTGATGTTGCATGCACTTCCTGACTTCCAGTGGTACCTGTAGTTGTTGTAAGTGTTGTTTGTGATTTGGACAAGTGGTCAAGTATTTTGTATACAGTGTTGTATTCTAACATTTGGGTAAAGTGAGTGTGTGTGATTCGTGGACGCAGGACGAGGGTGAGGCATACATTTGGCAAAAAGCTGTGAAACATCGTGAATATGTTAACAGGCTTTTAACACGTAACTCGAAGGTGCCATGTATGAAGAACTGCCAGTGACCCTGTAAACACCTGTGGGCAATACACTAAATACTGACCACAGAAAAGAGGCCGCTATTAATGTTATTGCATTATGGTCAAACGTTTCTTTTTAGCAAGGATACCCATATAACTTGAAGTCACAGGGCTTCATTTTGTCTATTAAATTTATTTGCCATTTTAATAAATAAATAAACTAAATAAAAAAGTACAATTTGAAGCTAAGCTGTGCTGCTTTTCTGTTCATGTCAGACACCAGAGAAGAAGTCAAATGACCAGAGAAGCAGGAAGAGAAAAGGAGACATCTATGACAGCAACAGCCAGGGTAAGTCCACCCTACTTACTGACAGAGCTCCAAAATTCGACTTTCCAACAGAAACGGCTCCTTAAATTCTGATATATTCAGATTTCCTTAATTTATATATATATATATATATATATATATATATATAGTACCAAATTATTACATTTTCTTACTTCTTATACCTGTCCTGTTTTTTTGTTTTGTAGGAAAAGGGAGAGGGCACAAAATAAGTGATTATTTTGAGGTGAGTGCTGGTGAATGAATTTTGCATTCTGGCCACTTTACTGTGCATTGTTTCAAATCACTCTCAAACTTTAGTGTGATGTCTTCACCCTCACGTTCGGACTGTGCCAGTATGGTCCTTCATCACATTCTTACAAAATAACAACTCTGTCTTCTTTCTTTCTGTCCTGTTTTCACACTCTGTCAACTGCCCTGTGGCCAGTTTGCTGGTAGCAGTGGCTCTGGCACAAGTCCGGCCCGGGGCATCCCCATGCTGGTGCGCTCCTCTCCACAGCACTCACTGTCTAATCCTCTGGTGAGCACCAGCATCCATCTCCATAGCCCTCTACTGCTGTGGCTCTCTTTCATCAGTTGGTTTACTGTTGGTTTACCAGCTGTTTAATCTTTAGCCAGTGTCAAATCCATCCGATTATTATTATTATTAAGTCTAATCCATTTAATAGACATGTCTTTGGTTGAAAACAAGCACAAAATGGAGTGAGTCTGACAGTGTAGTTCAGCTGAGTGTGTGTTTATTAACAGGAAGGATCAAATGCGGGATAAACTCTTGAGCATTGGCCAGATAAACTGTAGCTAAGGGTTAGGTTTTCAGTGCTGGACTTCTTGGTTTCAGATGTTGTTTTGGTTGTAGGTTTAACACAATGAGCTGCCATGTAAGGCAGAAAGCAGTACAGGAGGACCATGTACTATTATGTAAAATTGGTGCCGGTGCTTTCAAATTTGTAGTGGTTGTTACTATGTCATGTATATACCTTGACTATGTCATGCATTTATTTCATTGATTAATTTCTATTTACCTACCATTTTCATGTAAAGATAACGTCTTTGCTCATCACAGCTACACTACCTACTAAACGGCATGTTAAACAGTGTCTTACAGCAACAGGGCTTGTATTTTTCCATACAGTGCTAATGTGCGTCTGAACAGAGCCTTACAATGGTTAATCGAACACATTTTGTTCTTGAAAGGTCTTTATTGGTGTTGTTATTGAGGGTTTTTGTTTCTGATGGATTTATAAGCAAGCTGACTTTAGTATGCAGGTGTAGTATGTAGTAGTAAGGTGTTTATCAGTAGTATATCAATTGTATGACCGTAGTTTTTCAAAGATTCTCCTGGGTAACAGCAAATTTGAATTTGCTTTAACAACAAATAGTCGCAAAAAAAGAGGCAAGATTTTTCAGCACTCTCTTAGGGCTGCAACTAACCATTATTTTCATTGTCAATTAATCTGTTGATTTATTTTCTCGATTAATCGATTAGTTGTTTGGTCTATAAAATGTCAGAAATGGTGACAAATGTCGATCAGTTTTCCAAAGCCCAAGATGACGTCCTTAAATGTCTTGTTTTGTCCACACCTAAAAAATATTCAGTTTACTGTCACAGAGGAGTGAAGAAACTAGAACACATTCACATTTATAAAGCTGTCTGATTAATCGATTAACTAAATAGTTGACGATTAATTTATTGGTTGACAACTAATCGATTAATCTTTGCAGCTCTATGCTCTAATAACCTGCTCTTTCCTTATCACTTAGGTCTCAAACAATGTCAAGACATTTTGTTGTCGCCTGCCATCTTACTGGAAATATAAACTACTATTTGCAGTTTTTATTACTTATAGACATTGAAAAATACCAAGTATATTTTGAGAATAGAACAATAAGAATAATAGAAGTGAACCAGTATTTTTCTTATCGATTTCAAATGTATTGGAATAGACAATTTAGCATCAATACCTTAGTCGTTGTTCTCCCCCTTATAACTACATAACTACAGTATTTGTCTCTTTTCTTTTTATTCTTTTCAGCTAATCTCCCTATGCTGTCTTTATTACATAATTGTTATATTTTACCCTCTGTGTCTTTTCTCTTATTATGTCTCTCCATGATTTCACTTCAGCAAGGCAGTCCTTCGTCCATAGGTTCAGCCCTCACAGACTCTTCATCTTGCAGCTCTGTGAAGACAGCCCCCACACACTCCTGCTCACACAAAGCCATCCAGGTAACTAACTGACCTGGATCTCCACTTAACACCAACCTTTCTGATTGTTCTTCATTATATTCTCAGTCACATTGTAGAAGCACCTTGGTAAGGTTTCGAATTAAAGCATGCTTTGCATCTGGCTCAGCATTTTACATTTAGTTCTTACAAGAACTGCTGATTTTGTTCTGTTTTTGAAGTGGTTTGGTTTCACAAACTGCAACTTCTTTAGAAAAAGTTTGACTAAACTTGTAGGGATGATGCAACTTCACACTTGCCATTTAAAAAAATGACACTTGTTTACCAAGATGAGTATGCAATAATTAAAGGTCACAATTTGAAAAGCCCTGCCACCCACACTGCAGTTCACAATACTTGCAACACACATCCAGCTATCCTTGCAAATTACACTCATTGGCCTAATTAAAGGTCAACATTTTTAATTCATGTCTAATATCCAAGACACCAGCGTCTGATTTTGATACATTTAAAGTGATGGTGTGTTTTGTTAGGGACTGGCCCAAGGGGTCTCTGCCTAATTTAAGTGGGAATGTTAAGTGAGATGTTAATTGTTGTCTTGTTGTTGTCATTGCCCTCCTTCCTCAGTCACAACTGACGCTGCTAAAACTGACAGCACTGGAGAAGGACAAGAACTCTGACCTGGAGAAAAAAGAGGGAAGGATAGACGACCTGCTGAGGGTAAAAAAAAAGAAAATTATTCTTAAAAATCTGATGAGCTGATCTTAGTCTAGAGCATTTGGACCATCTAAAAGAGTTCAGAATAGTTATCATTTTATTTCTGACAACTTCTTATATTGAAATGCCACATTATAGTTGATTAACCATGATTCATTTCACACACACAGTCAAGGATATGTCTAGACATCAACTTAATATAAATTTGGCCCATTCACAAAAGGTCCAATATGTAATATTTGTACTGTAATAAATCCAAAAATGACACCAATGCCTCATCAGATATTAAGGAAACATGTTAAACTGAAATACTATCTTTTCTGACAACAATGCTAATTTCAGTATTTTTTCTTTTTGAAATTTACATTCCGTGACGGAATTTATGTTTATGTTTTGGTCTGTGGTTGTTACCAACTGCCCAGTTTGACAGCCAGGCCGGGTTGCCAGATATACCTGGAAAACGGGGGACCAGGCAAGCGGGCCATGGCTGTTTACAACGGGTAGTTCAGCGGCTGGAGCCGACAACGGTGAGTTATTTTAAGCCGTGAGGGGGCTGTAACATCGGAAGAGAGGACTATGAGTTTGCAGTATGTTTAGCGATTGTTGCCGTAATTCTAAGCCAATGAAGTGTGTTCAGTCAGCATGGTGGTGGTATTTTTAGCGTTTCGTATTGTAATTCTAAGCCGAGGAAGTGTGCATGCCTGGCGTGTGGAGAGGACGGTGAGGTTGTTGTGTTTTTAGCGGTTCATACTGTAATTTTAAGCCGAAAAAGTGTGTCTGTCAGTTGGTTACAGAGCTCCGCGTCGTGTATATATCTATGGCTCCGCGTGAGCACGGGCTTTTATGACTGTCGATATAGCCAGCATAACGTTAAGTACTCCGCTGTGCTGTGGAGTAATGTCTGGCTATGTGAGAAAAGCGTCTAGCAACATTGTTGTGAATGCTGCGGTCTCAGCCTGGCAACCCCCGTGAACTTCGAGTCTGGGCAGGAGGGGGCGGGGGAAACGACTCTCCAGTATTTTGAATTGGTAGTGCAGTAACTATTTTAACCGCTAGCTGCCAGTATTACATACAATATTACATATTGCACCTTTAATAATCACTTCACAATCTAGACAAATGTGCTACAACCTGTCACAACAACTCCAGTAATTAACCTGCACCAGTCTGGTTGTAGCTCATCATTAAGGATGTGCTCGTTAACTTTCAAATGCCAGTGTTGCTTAAATTACATTTGGTGTAAATGTCAGCAAACCAAGCTGATAGTTGTTGCATCATGTCTGTTTAAGAACAAAACAGCCTTGAATCCTTGTTGTAATAAGAATTAGATGTCCGAGTGATGATGTATGTTTTGGCAGGCTAACTGTGACTTGAGGCGCCAGATAGATGAGCAGCAGAAGATGCTGGAGCGCTACAAGGAACGGCTTAACAAGTGTGTGACAATGAGCAAGAAGCTCCTAATAGAGAAGGTGGGTGTACATGTGCATTTGCACAAATATGTTGAAAGAGACAGCCTGTGTGAAAACCAAAACAATAATTTTCTTTCTATTTATACATTTGAGCTTTAATAGAAGAGCTTTCCTTAGTATGTGCTATTTCTGTGTCTGTACCTATTGAGGAGGAGAGGGTGGGGGGGCAAGGTTGAGGGTGGGGGTGTGGCCTTGACCAACTAATCACTTTGCTCGTTTGAAAGCCATGATGCCTCTCTCATATGGGTGGGCCAAATTCTCTGGGTGGACAAAGCAGAGAAAGGGGAGGTAATCTTGCTCCTTATGACCTCATAAGGAGCAAGATTCCAGATCGGCCCATCTGAGCTTTCATTTTCTCAAAGGCAGAGCAGGATACCCAGGGCTCGGTTTACACCTATCGCCATTTCTAGCCACTGGGGGACCATAGGCAGGCTGGGGGAACGCATATTAATGTTAAAAAAAACTCATAAAGTGAAATTTTCATGCCATGAGACCTTTAACATTCTCTAAGCTAAGCAGTTTTTTTGAGTGTGCATGCACAATTTTTGATTCATAATTTTTTGTAGTCAAAGCAAGAGAAGATGGCTTGCAGGGACAAGAGCATGCAGGACCGTCTGCGTCTGGGCCACTTCACCACCGTACGGCATGGAGCCTCCTTCACCGAGCAGTGGACCGATGGATATGCCTTCCAGAACCTCATCAAGTCAGCATGCAGATAGGCACAAACATACGTTTGCATTTTGTCCAATCTGCTTACAGGTTATGTTCACACTAGATTGTTCTTACTTGTTCTAGGCAGCAAGAGCGAGTCAACTCTCAGCGGGAGGACATTGAGAGGCAGAGGAAGCTGCTGGGAAAGAGGAAGCCTCCCTCCATGGCCCAGACACCTCCACCCAGCCTCGAACAGAACAAACGAAAGAGCAGGAGCAACGGCCAGGAGAGTGAAGCGTAAGATTATGAATAATAGCTAAATTACTTCCACAGTAGATGTTTTACATGGACAAGCCCAGAGTACACAATAAGGCAGTAGTATTTACATAGTGAAACTTGGACCTTTATCCAAACTTAAGAAACTGACAAACTGACACAAAATCTAAAATCTTTTTTTCTTTTTTAAATTATAAGAACATTGAGTCAGACTTGAACCGATCTGTAATAACCCTTAATAAGGAGGCTTTGTGTCTTTGTTTTTAGTAAAGTAAAATGTGTAGCTTATTAAGTTTTTTTCCCTCACAAGCTGATCTGGTTATAATGTAATAAATTACAAACTGTTGCCTCTTTATCCCACACAGTTTGTCAATGGCAGAATATCATGAGCAAGAGGAGATTTTTAAACTTCGAATTGGTCATCTAAAAAAGGTACCAGTTCACCACTTAAAGCAGCTTTTTCTTTGTTTTTGTTTTGGGATTTGTTTCCTGGACCTGTTAGTACCATGTGTAACCTAGAGACCTATAGAGAAGACCTAGAGAACCTAGAGAGAAGATGCTAGATGTTGTGTGGTTGTATGCAGGAAGAAGCAGAGATCCAGGCTGAGCTGGAGCTTTTGGAGCGAGTGAGAAACCTGCACATTCGGGAGCTGAAGAGAATCCATAACGAGGACAACTCGCAGTGCGTATTATCTCAGTTTATAGTACCTTACACAAGTTCTGTAGTGTGATCTTAAAGGTACTCTAAGCGATGTCACGCATTTTTTAGGCTACAACATTTTTTGTCACATACAGCAAACCTCTCCTACCTATCTGCGAGCTGCCGGTCCCCTGAACACACTGTAAAAAAAACGCGGTCTCTATAGACAGCCCAGGGTCCACTAACTCCAACAAAAACAAAGTGGCCAACCTGGACCACAAAAACATAACAAACCGTGTTCCAGCGTTCAGCCAATAACCGACAAGAAGGATTTGGGGGTTTAGTGTGCTGAAGCACGGAAGGGAGGGGAGGGCACAGGGTGAGGAGGAGGGAGGGGCGAGCTAGTCTCGTTTTGTTTGAAAATACTTTGAACGTCAACAAGAATAACGTCACCCAACATCGCTTAGAGCACCTTTAACTAAAAATGTATTTTGAAAAAGCCAAAGTTTTAAGAAAGTCTTCTTCTGTAGATTTAAAGACCACCCCACGCTGAACGACCGATATCTGCTATTACATTTACTTGGAAGAGGTGGCTTTAGTGAAGTTTTCAAGGTAAGGATGTGCCATTTAGTTGACGTCCATTCTTTATTAGTACCAGTTTATAATTCTTTTTTTATGCTGGGTCTTTTTGAATAACATAAGGTCAGGGTGGTATGGTAGTGAGACTTGGCAATACTTCTGTACCCAGTAAACAGCTAGTATACACCATTTAGTGTAACTTTCTGGTTTAAGTAGGCTACTCTGACTTTGTGTGCGTTGATGTGTAACATTTTTTTCTACATTGCAGGCTTTTGATTTGACAGAGCAAAGGTATGTGGCCATTAAAATCCATCAACTCAACAAGAACTGGAGGGAGGAGAAAAAGCAAAACTACCACAAGTACGTCGGAACCTCTGTTCACCGTTCCTGCTTTTCCTTTGCATCCTTGGAAACATTTTCATCTTTAATCAAATTTGACATGGTGGACCTTGTAGCTTAAAAGTAGTCTTTGAATGTTCTTATTTGTGATGTTTTTACAACGTTACTAAATGGTTAATGTCTTTTCAGACACTCCTGTAGAGAGTACAGAATCCACAAAGAACTTGACCACCCTAGAATAGTCAAACTCTACGACTATTTCTCACTCGACACAGACTCGTAAGTGAAATTCTAAATACAGTAAGTCTAATATGTGTATGTGCCACATTTAAGTGCTAAACATCATATAGTGCTAAAAAGCTGGATAACTCTTTTAAGCAGTTATAATCTATATTTTTAGAATAACAATGTGTCAAATGATAAATGTGACGACAATGTGAAAGGGTTCGTCCGTAGTGATGAACCTACAGAGAATTATCACCTGAATCTGCAGCTCCCCTTGGCTTTATGGAGATTTATAGCAAGTTTCAGCTCATTGTTTGGATTTCCTGCCTTAGCGTTTTGGTTTACTCTCACCGCTCTCATATCTCTAACAACCGGCTGTACACTTCCTGCTGCTCAGTACCAAATGCCAGACAGAAAAGGTTAGTGACTAGCTGATGAACATAGTGAGTATTTAGCAGCTAAAGAGTATAATACCTACCTCAGGAGTTGAGACCAAAAGCGGTGTTAGGAGAGTACGTCGTACTTTTACCAGGTGGCCTGAAACATGATTCCAACTAAATGATAATGTTCCATAACTGCTGGAAGTGTAAATCAGCAACTGTTTTGCTACCAAGTTTGCCAGAAGAACTTAATAGGTGATGAAAACTTCCCAAATAATCTGTTGGATTGCCTCTGGCAGATTCTGCACAGTGCTGGAGTACTGTGAAGGCAATGATCTGGACTTCTACTTGAAGCAGAATAAGCTGATGACCGAGAAGGAAGGCCGCTCTATCGTCATGCAGATCGTCAACGCCCTCAAGTACCTCAACCAGATTCGCCCACCCATCATCCACTACGACCTCAAGCCCGGTATTCGCACAATTTCAAATTGCCATTTTGTCATCTCTTCAGTTACAGAATAGTGAAAAACAGCACTTCTCTTCACAGAGTTGCAATCAAAACTGAATTTTTCACTTCTGAGCAAGTCTTCATGTTATCTTGAAGGAGAGGTAACCTAGCTGTTTACAGTCCTGTGTTTGTAATTTTACTTTGACTGTTCTGGTCTTAGGAAACATCCTGTTGGTTAATGGCACGGCTTGTGGAGAGATTAAGATCACTGACTTTGGCCTGTCTAAGATCATGGATGATGACAGCTTCAACTCTGCAGATGGCATGGAGCTGACCTCACAAGGAGCAGGGACCTACTGGTACACAGAGACACACTTTACTGCATTTAGTAACCAAGCAACCAATATGGCTTCAAGAGTTTGTAGCAGAGGCGCAGTGTTTTGAGTGAAATGTTGCTAATTGAATTCACATCCCCTTTTCGTTCAGAAAATTGTGCAGAGAGAACGTATAAAGGAAAACCTATTTCAATATCATGTTGTTATCCTTTGAATCAAAGGTACCTGCCTCCTGAGTGCTTCGTGGTGGGCAAGGAGCCCCCCAAAATATCCAACAAGGTAGATGTTTGGTCAGTAGGGGTCATCTTCTACCAGAGCTTATATGGACGCAAGGTAACCACTAACCTGCATTCTTTAACAGGGGTTTTGTTGTCAGAGTTTAAATATCAGTATGAAAAATGAAAGTAAGCCACCTGTTAACCGCCTCCATTTTGTCTTTTTCAGCCGTTTGGTCACAACCAGTCGCAGCAGGATATCCTTCAAGAAAATACCATATTAAAAGCCACTGAGGTGCAGTTTCCCCCCAAACCTGTGGTTACTGCAGAAGCAAAGGTATGGTACTAATTTATCTTAAACAGCTAAACACTCACTGCAGATTTATACAGTAACACTTATGTTTCTTACAAAGTTTTAAATGCCCCATGAAATTACATTTTTACAAAAAGTGGAAGTTGGTCCAGAAATAATAAGTCGTCCCCCCCGCTTTCCCTTCATAGTCCTTTATTCGACGTTGCCTGGCTTATCACAAGGAGGACCGTGTGGATGTGCTGCAGTTGGCCAGCGACCCCTTCCTAATGCCCCATAATCGAAAGGCTCTGGCCAGCAGCACACCTCAGGCACCTCCTCTTCCCTCCACGTCCAGCTGCTACGGCAGCAGTGCCTCCAACTGAAGCAAGCTGAAAGAAACTGGAATAAAACCCTTTTGAGGACAAAGCCACGCGGAGACGTTACACACTTGATGAACCTTCTCCTTTGCACACTTGATTGGGAAAGAGCAGAGAGGATGATGGGATGTAGGGATCCTGAAAGTGTGAATGGAACCAAAATGATGGATGATGGGGTGATGTAGTAGTAAGTGTGCCCACCACCATCATCCAAGTGCTAAAAATGAAGAGCCAGTCTGTGCGTGTCCAAAGATTTGCCCAAATGCATGCACTAACACAAAAACGTTTGTTCATTTCAAGGGGCTTTTTTTACACGATAAATAGTAAAAGCACCCGAAAGATTGCACAACTGACAGGCTGAGAAGTATGCCATGTGTGAAAGATCACCTGCCTGTTCACTTTGGAAGGTTTAGAAGAAGCATTAATGAAATGTCATCCCATTCTGCTTGAAATCTATCATCTGTCAAAATATTTTTCAGAAGTAGTGGTCAGTTTCAAATCTATATCCCTGTAGGTTTGAACCTGAGTCTTACAGGAAGGGCTCCTAAAAGTAATAAGGAATGACTGATGACCAAAGTTCAAGGTCTGCCTTGTTGACACCATTAGAGGGTCATAGATGACTTGACACAGAAAAGGGATGACTCTGGAAAGATTAACTGGTTTTGACCCATTTTAAATATTTTACTGGATAACTGGAAGTCGGCTTATTATTTTAATAGTTAAGTCCATATTTTTCAATGAAATCTACCCCCTGTAATGGTTTTGTTGACCTTATAGGCAGGCTGACTACGAGTGAGTGTTGTGATGAGAGTTAAGATTCAACAGAAATAATTATGAAACCATTAAAAAAAAAACATTTGGTTAACACTGTGGTGTCTTGATTTTAGACAATGTGCAAAAATAACGCATTTATTGTAAATCCCACAAAAATACTTTAAAGTGCACTGATGTTTTTTTGTTTAAGAGTTCCATTCCAGTATTTATTCATTGAATCATTCATGCCGTTTCCATCAGTATCCCACAATGTAGTCACAAGAATGTGTTTAAATGTTTGTGATTACATTAATGAAGTACCATATACATTTAAGTAACTCCACACTGTACATTTGTTTTCACAGCATGAAATGTTTTATTAACTCAAATACCACCATTAAAAGTATCCATCATACCTAAAACAGACAAATCCATCTGATGGTGTATGGAGTATAAACAAAGAAGCTGCACCAGCGTGCCTCTAAATAACAGTTTGCCTGCAACGTATGTATGAAAGTGGCAAACGTGATAACTGCATTTGAGGTTATGAAATACTGACACTTGTTAAATACCACACAGTGTTAATCTATTAAAAGTCCGACGTGGACCACAATTATCACATCATACTCTTACAGCTTATCTAATTGGGACATTGACAATCTTTTTTCTTACTGTGGGGAAAGTTACACAGTGATTTTCAAAGGTGTGAAGTGCAACAGGAGAGCAAGGATACCTTGAACTTGATAAAGTGGTTTGAAGTGAATTTGGTAAAGATATCTTTTAAATTACATTCTAGTCTGAGAAAGCGGGAAGTTGTCTTAATGCAACGTCAGCTCCTCAAAAAAAAGCCAGATGTTAATTAGTGAAGCAGATGATAAAAATAAACGGAGACGCACATGTAATCTTATCCTACTTGCTTTGAGGGACGTGACTAAAACCTGTGCCTGTCTTTACTGCTTCCACAGTATGCCTGCAATTTATGAACTCTACTTTCCAGCAAAATGGATACAAAGTATCCCCTTTGTGTAACATGTAAAAACAGACAATCTGGACTGAAGATCTAGAACATTGCTCCATTTGCACTGAAAAGCTTTTTTTTTTTTTTTTTACTTTGGCCAAGTAAGTGATAAGATTTACAGAAAATCCTGTCATTGGAGGAAAATATGACTATGCCACAGCACAAGGCATTGTCCATCAAGTTTATCTGTTGTAGAACTGTGAGGTGACCCAGGCAAGTCCCCACTTTAGGTTGGTGAGCATAAACTTGAGCGCCTTGGTCCACTGCTCCTCAGAGTTGAATTGCGTTTTGATGGAGTAGGAGCCGCCGCTGCCACCCGTGTCCTCGATCTTGCCCTTCTCCACATCCATCCTAAGACAAGGAATAATAACTACTGTATTACATGGTTTAACCAAAGGCCATAGAGTGTATCTGCATAGCTAAATTAACATAATTGTGCCATACAAAAATATAACAACTTTCTTCAGTTTTACAGATTTTTAAGTTTCTGAAGGTTTCATGCCACCGTTATCACCAGTATAGTCTCTCTGTTGTTCAGCCTTTTAAAGAAACGATTTGATGGTGTGATATTTCACAATGATTAAGGCCTGTATGCGGGGAAAGCACCAGTACCGTAAGTGTGGTGTAGATTTCTTAATTGGACTCAGTAAAGAGTGAGGTTAGGCTGTCGGGTGACTGAGCTTTATAAGCCTAGTTACATAAGTAAGTGTATTAGTACATGCTATACTGAAGGCTACGCTTTAATAATTCAAAGGGTTATAAAGCCAAAGCTTTCCCAAATGTCTCTTATTTGCCTGAACAGCAATATCAAAGCAGACAATTATCCAGCTTCTCTAGAATAAATCAAGGAAATGGTTTAGAATTTGCTTTCAAACTTCATGAATATTTACTGTACAGCTTCATCTTAAATGGCTGCAATGATGCCCTAGTTAATGAGCACACATTGTGCTGGTCTGCAGATATCTAACCTGTATGGAAGGCAGAAGCCAGTGTCTCCTTTCTCCACCTCCTCTTTGAATTGCTGGACACAGTCCAGAAAGGCCACCATGGCATGGTCGAATTTATTGTCCCAGAAGAACCTTAGGCCACCTGAGCAGTACAGAGGAAGTTCCTGGACAAACACAAGACAGAAAGAAAGAGCAGGGTTGGAACCTGGAGGAGTGTTTAAATAATGATGGGAGAGCTGGGCTTGTAAATATTGTATGTATTACCTTGGACTTGTCTGTCAGTGACTCTAAGTATGAGTGGTTTCCATATGGGACAAGACGATATCTGACGAGAAAAGTGTTGTATGAGCTTAATTTGACGCAGAATTTGTTTTGTAATCATCCTTGTGGACAACGGAGGTAAAATAAAACAAACAACAATGCGTACCTCTGAAAGTGCAGCCCCATTTTGTTGGCTAGAGCATGCAGCAGCAGCACCGTCTGCCCCCAGGCTGCGTTGATCTCATTCCACTCCACTGGGACACTGGGGAGTCGACCCAGGCGGAAGTTATTGATGGTACCAAACTGCCCACTGTGCCTGGACAAGAACAGAAACAAACAATTGAGAATCTCAGTCAACGGGTATCGATTCGTTTTTGTCCCGGAGGCCTATATTAAATATTTGCTAAGTCATGGTTGATTGGACCGAAAAACAAATGATTTACTCTAAGCATACACAACATTTGTGTGTGTGTGTGTGTACCAGATGTGAAATGTGGCATTGAAGACGTTGGTCTTTTTCAGGCGATCTAGCTGAATCTGGCAGTAACGCATCTGGTTGTCAACACTCTTCAGCTCATCATCCAGCTCCAGCTGTTGCCGTTTAAACTCGCTGTACTCCTTCTGGTACCTTTTAGCACAAAGCAGAGCAAAGAGACAGATCTGTTAGCCGTGGTCTCATTTAGCATATAGCACCCATAGTCACCGGTTTACACCACCCTTGGGTTACTCACTGTAGCTCCTCTGTGTCCAGCTGCTGAGAGTGGATCCTGCTCTGGGTCAGTTCCTGGGCCACAGCAGCCCTCTGCTCCTCTACTGCCTCCAGCTCCTGGACCAGAGCCTCCTCCTCCTCCTTCAGGTGATGCAGCTCTGCCAGCAGGGTGTCCTCTCCCTCCACCTGCAGGTGTGACAGCAGCTCCAGGCACTGCCTGAAATATGTTCACATACAGTAAGTTGTTATTATTACATAATACACACACATTTGGAATCAAGGGGCTCTTTGTTGTGCACCAGCTCACTTGTAATTCTGGCATTCGTTCTCTGTGATGTTGAGCTGCGTGTCCAGGTGATCCAGCAGGGTGTCAGTACATTCCTCACACAGTGGGTGGTCCACATCTGTCTGGCCCGACATGATGTCAAAAAGGTCACTGGTCACCTGGGTGGGATAGGATCAGAGACAACCATGAATTAAAAAATAGCATGATCAGAGTAAAACTGACATAATTAGTTTTTCGCTGTGTGAAAGTGCACTACCTTTAGCCTACGACTAAGATTTTCCATGGTGCCTCCATCCGATGCTTCTCCAATCAGTGTGAAGCTGTTGGCGCTCTCTGTGGACATCATCCTGTAGGGCAGGATTAAGCGTTTCAGTCAACTTTGTAGGATATGCTGCATTTGCAAGTCCGTCCACACCTCATTTGACAGAGGAACATAGCAACTCAGAGATAATCGACAGATATAAATTGTAATTAGTATTCGGTTCCATTTCCTGAATGAAAGACTTGAGCGCTCACCGTGCAGGAGGGATATATTTTCTTGACACTCCATCTTGCTTGTTTTCTGCAAAGGTCGCCTGGAAGGAAAATGTAATTATGAAGCTCAAACATGCTTGCTATCAAAATATGAATATGAATATATATATATAAAAAATATTAATTGCTTTTTATGTCTTCTAAAAGTATTGCAGATTACGTTTGTACATTGGGTTTTTCAAAACAGAATCATAAGGTTAGTTGTGTTATCCCATCAAATCAGTTTCCTGTACAGGTGAGGTACAAAAGTGTGCGCGTTTCTGCTGTTACCTACCTCTGGTGCTGTCTCCCCCTCAGTGCTGTCAGCCTGTTTGCTGGGAGTCACTGTGACCAACGGAGCTGTGGAGGAGAGAGGGATAAATGGCAGATGGAGCAGTTTAAACGCCACTAACGTTACGTACATTCTACAGCACCTATGTGTGATTCTTATGGATATACGTACCAATAAGTTCCTGGATTGTGACCCGATCGAGCACATTGAAGGATGTGTCTAGTTTGAGCGGCTGACAGCACCGCTGACACACGAAGCTGACCTGCATGGTTGTGCTCGACGTCTTGGAGCCCTCCATCGCTAGCTACAAGAACACATGTAAAGCAATAAAAGCACACTGTGAGTAAGTAGCTAAGTGGCTAGCTGACGTCGACGGTGTAACGTATAAACATAAGAAGGACTCACTGTCGCTTGTGAAAATTGAAAACTATTGCATAATAATACTGACTTGCGCGCGTAGAAAATTAGAAATCACTTATTTAGCGTGACTGTTGCATTTTGCCTGCACCTCGGGACTTCTGTTTCCACTTCCGTATTGTTGTTTACGGCGGATGTGACGTCATATTAAAAGTGAAATCCTCTTCAGAAGAACCATAAAGAAGAACCAGCTTGTGGACCTGTAGATAGTTTAACAAATATGAGAGATATACTGGACACTGTAGGTAGGAGTTAACTAACTCCAGAAGATGGCTTTAGTGCAACATTAAGCATGCAAGCTGCCATTAAAACCCAAAGAAGAAGGAGAACAACAACGACTGTGCAGTATCGTATGCGCTTCACTCTCCGGACCTTTAGGCGGCGCTATTAACATCAGCCGCAAACCGCCGTTAAACATAAGCAGAAGAAGACGACAGTTGCGGGAAAACTGAAGAGGATGTTTCCTGTGTGTTGATAAACTCCAAATTGTAGAAAACAAGGTACATGTGGAAACATTTATTTCTTTACAATTAGCCAGTGGCATTTCAAAAACTGCGGTCTACTATTTGAATCACATATTGGTCTGCCAAAGTATAAGTCGATTTTGTCTCAATCTCAGAAGTCAGGAGTGTTATAGCTAGTTGTGTAACCTCCCAAAACAAATCATAGCAGTTAACGTTAGCCAGCCTGATGTTTAGCTAGCTAGCTGCCAATTTAAGCTACTGGCATACGTATATTTGTACTATTTGGGATTAAACTGTTTACAATATACTTATTGAATACTTCTCAGTGATAATTCTGCCTTATCTCACTGGAAGTATTATGCTTCATCACATGTTTGTAACATAATGCTGCTTTACTACCAGTGTGCCACAAAATGATTCTCAGTAGAAGTAAGCTAACGTAACGTTAATTACGCTATTCACAGATACCCACAAGTATGTTTTGCATTGATGAGGTATCTTAGAAAAATAAAATCTGCATTTACATTATTGAGACTCATTTAATTTGCACATTATCTGTTTCTAGTGAACCTAGTACACAGAAAATACACAGCACAGCAAGTAGGATTTAACCAGTTAATGAGTATGCCTGTCATAAGCCTACCCTAAATACTGTAGTTGCCTTAGTTAGTAACTTCCTATTGAGATAACACGCATAGCTGGCTATCTGGGTTACAATATACTCTATGTACAGTAAATGTGACATGACCAAAGTACACACTATTGTCTTAACTTTACTGCAACAGGGTCAGTTTGTCATAATTGCAGACAGGGTTAGACTGAATAGTTCACTATTCAATCAACAATATGACTTTTTAAAGCCATGGTGTGGATGATTAGTAATTATATAACAATAACAAAAAGATCTTGATCCATTATTGATATATATTGCTGTATCTGTTCAGGTGTGTAAACCCCATTGTTCATTCACACTGGAGTGTATACTTTGTCTAATATTTGCAGTTTATTGTTTACAGCCTCTGGGTGTGCTCTGATTTTTTTCTTGTAGCTTTTAAAAATGACCATGAAAACCCCAATGGCCATCGATGTCAAAAAGGGGATTTCAGTCCTTTGGGAGACTCTGCAGTGTCCCATATGGTAAGTGTCATGCTGACCAAAAAGTGAAATATTATATATTAAAGTTTGTAATTTCGTAAAACTGTCATGTTCTTTATTGACTTCATACTTTCTTTTTCCTGTAGCTTGGATTTAATGACTGCACCTGTATCTACTAACTGTGACCATCAGTTTTGCAAGTAAAAAATAAAGTTTGATTACTCCTCCTTTTATTAAATGAACTGATATTTGTATATATTTTTACATGCACTCACAAACAATATATATCCTTTTTCATCAGATTTTGTATGATGAAACTTTTGGACAACACCAAACAAAACACGGCTACTTGTCCAGTGTGTAAAACCAAGATAACCAAAAGGTTGGACAAAATCAACAAGATGACAGTGTAACATTAATTATTTTTGTAATACTCATTATCATAAGATGTGTGTGTGTGTGTGTGTGTGTGTGTGTGTGTGTGTGTGTGTGTGTGTGTGTGTGTGTGTGTGTGTGTGTGTGTGTGTGTGTGTGTGTGTGTGTGTGTGTTTTCCTTATACAGGAGCTTGCAGGAGAGCCCTGGGTTTCAGAGACTTATAACAGGACTGCAGGACATGATACAGGCTTATGAACATGACACTGGCACAAACTGTAAGACGACATCACAGACTTCTTACTTCTTAAAATGACTGCAAAATGAAGTTACATAACATTACTTTTATGGTTTCAGACTTAACTGGAATGTCCCAGCAAAAAGGACAATCGGGGTAAGACATTTTAACTTTTTGTTAGTTTGTCTGTCATTATAATAATGCAAATGCTAATTTATCTATAATTCCTCTACTTAGTGTCACAGATATTGAAGATGCTGAACATTGTCATGATATGTCATTTGGAAATACACCTGGCAATGTGGAAATTGTCGACAATGATGATCTTACAAGGTCTCACTCCTCGACTATAGCAGGTAAAATCTCGAGGCCTTTATGGTGGTGCATCTTTTCACATCAAATTAAAGATTTGCTTTCATTCAACTAGTAGTATTATTCATTTAGAAAGTGTGTTGTCTTCCAAAAGGTTAATTATTTGTCATTTTCCCATTCCTTTTTTTTTTTTTTAGCCCAGAATGGATTTGCAAGACTGATGGAACTTGAAGACACAAGTCCTTTGATGACAGAAAATGAAGGCCTGGACAGTGGCCTTGGGGAGGCCCCACCAACGTCTGACAAAAGAATGCGTAGCCCTACAGATAATATGGAACCAGTAGAAACAGAAATGTCTGAAGTTGTGAAAATAGCAACATCAATACACAAAACTAGAGACAATAAACGATTCCACAAATTGGAGAAAGCCTCCCCTTGTGCATCATTAATTCCAGACGAGACCGAACACCAACCTGTAAGAAAATCATCAAGGAAGAAGCAGAAAACGGATTTGGAGTCTGACAAGATTCTTAAGGAGAAACAGAAGAAAAGTCTAGAGAAAGTTGCTGAGTGGCTCATGAACGTTCCAACTGAAGGAAGTCTTGAGTTAGAGAAACCCAACAAAGACACTGATGACTCGGACAGCTGTTCTTCCACTTCAACAATAGATGTCAAGCAACACAACAGTGATGTGAATCCTGGGAGAGTGGATCGTGCTAAAGCCCTTGAAGAGCAGGTGTTTGGGGCCGTCTACAAACGAGAGCGAAGAGGGACCAGGGTCGTCTCTCCTCCACTTAATGTTTTTGTCGAGCCATCAACAACTAAAGACACACAAACTGTCTCCAAAAGAAGGAGGAACGCTATCACTCCTGCAGATTTTTTCAAGAAAACCGGCTCTGAAGATAAAAGTGCAAGTGACATGGAGGAAGAGCAACAAAGGTTAGAAGAAGTAAATGACACCAGCAGTGACATTTTTAAAGAAGCAGAACACCTCGAGGCCATGAAGAAAAATGATATAGACAAATATGAGGAAGAGTCAAACAACTTTCCAGAAAGTGACAAAAATAATGGCAAAGATGAGGTTTCCTGTCCCGTGTTTGATATTGGACAACAGCTACTAGACAGAAAGTCAAAGACAAGTACGCGCAACAGTCTGCAGCAGGTCGACAGTGATTTGCAAGAGCAAGCTAAGGAAAATTCAGAAAGTACTGAGCAAAAGAAAACTGACAAGAGGAAAGGTAAAAACACGAGGTTGGAAAAAGCCAAGCCTGCTAGAGTTCCGAAACCCCTTGTTCTGGTTGGAGTTAAAAATGGAGAAGCCAGTCCTAAGACTAGACCAAGGTCAGGAGAAGTTCAAGTTCATATTGAGAATTACCCTAGCAGCGAAGACCAAGAAACCCCTGTCGTAAGGAGCACGAGGAGAAGTAGAAGACTCCAGCTCTTCACTGAAGAAATCCAAGAAGGTCACAAAAAGGCAAACTTGAAAGCCAATAAAGCTGAAAAAAATGGCAATGTTGGAAAGCAATGTGAGGAAGCTAAAGATGGAACATTGGATAATACGGCATCACCATCCACGAATGTAAACATGACAAAGGTGGCTGAAAGAAACGGATGTATTTATGATCAAGATATAGAAGAAATAGAAAACATGGAGTCTGATGAGAGAGCATCTTATATGAGACCAACCGAAGATGTTAAAAAGTCCCTTGCTGAAGTGCCAAATGCTGAAACCTTGTCTGAAGCTAGTGCTGCATGTTATGTCACTGTTGTCCCAAGCTCTACAAGTCCAACTGAAGCAGCTGTGGTCGAGCCAACACTTGAAAGGGACAATCCAACAAATCATCTCCCAAACAATATTCAGTTGGAAACCTTCCCTAGCCAGAGAAAATGTGCTGGAACAGAAAATGAGGAGGATAATAATGACAGTGAACTGGACACAGAGCAACTTCTCAAGAGCTTCAAAGCCATTAAAAGGAAATCCTTCCACCTTGGCGGTTCAAATTTGAAAAGGAGCCGTGGTTTAGACCAAGAAAACTTGCAGGGTGCCGAAGCACAGGAAAACCAGCGTCTTTGTTCTGGTGTTAAATCTGCAAAAAATCGGATGTACACAAAGGCATCTGAAATCACCAACCAAGAGGCATTAGGAGACAATAAAAATTCATCTTGCAGTGATTTGATATCCCCTTCCTTTTCACCCGCCCCAACAAGAAAACCAGTTGTTGAGAAACCAGATCACATGGTGGTAGAAGCCTCGATCCCTGATAGCAGTCAGGACAGCGCTGGTGGTAACTGTGTCTCCAATAGTGTCAGCAGCGCCCTCACTCCAAATAAAGTTTCAAAACGTGAAGTAGAAAGTCCTCATCTTTCTGTTGTGTCTCAAGTAGTGGATTCTGGGCTCTGCTTCACAGCCGCTGAACACGAGGAGCCAAACGAACCCTCAAATTATTCTCAAATTACAGAGAAACAGCTTGATGCTACCGAGAGGGGTGCCGGCAGAGGAAGGGCGATAAGAGACAGGATTTCGGTGTGCCATTCAGCTGCTATTGGAATACATTCAGTCAACACCGCTGAACATGTTTTAAACGCAGAGTGCTCTTTAACTCCTGATGGCCTTGGAATACCCGTTGTACAAATTGTCCACGAAGCACAGTCGGACAGCCACGGTAGTGGAGAGCTCAGTGCCAATTCCTCCATCAATAGCATGCCCAGGAAGAGGACAAGGGCCCAGAGGCTCGACTCTTCATTGGAATCAGACTGCAGTGAAGAGGGATTACCAACTTTGACAGAAATTTTTGGAACATCAGCTCTGCCCTCTGCGGTGACAAAGGAGCTGGACGGCTCCAGTGAAGCTAATAGATGTGAGGATGCTACAGTTTGTGGAGCAAAGCAGTTGAGCCGTCCACCTGCATGCCCCAGCCCTGACTGTGTTAACTCCAGCCAAGCATCTGTGGACTTGTTTGGAACGCCAGATGAATGTAATGTGTTTATTCTCAGTAACCAAAATAGTTTTTATTTATAGGTTTGCAATCTGCTGAGATTAATTATTATTTTGTTGTATATACTGTATCTACCAAAGCTTGCTCAGTTGTTTTCCAGGTTTAGAATGTGTGTGTCTGTGGTATGTGGAGGGGAAAAAAACTCATTCTCAAGCATTTAGACACAAAGCACTTTCATTATTCTCTCTCTGCAGGTGATGTCCCAGTAAACAACGTCAGCGTTCCCTCACAAATCGAATCGTCACAATTTTCAAGCGAAGTCCTTGTTACACAGGTAAAGATGACTATGTTCTAATCACTTTTTCATTCATAGTATGCTGTATAATTACACCCTCTGTTTTAGAAAAATATTCGAATTCTGTGTATGAACAACCTTTTGATTCTTGACAAAGATTTTCCATTAATTCTAACACAGAATTGTAAGTCTAGTTGCTCATTCGGCGTCACCTTACCATGCATTGTCACATTTCGCCCCATAGAGGGCAGCTCCTACACTTTCCCAAAACAAACTGTCAACTCCTGGATGACAGACTACCTCGCTCAGTAAAAAATGTCCCCCTCAGCAGCTTTCTAAATTGCATTTCATTTACGTTAGAGGAAATGCCGCCTAGGAGATGATTCTTGTTTTCTACCTCATCCATCTTCCAGCGCTCTCAACTTTTATCTGTCGACTGTCTTTGACTGGGAGTTTAAGTTTCACGCCCTGGGGTTTAGAAAGGGCCCAGGATTACACACATCTGAGACTACAGACGTTTGGTGTTATGGTACTGCATGTTTGTGTGTCTGTATAATTAATGCACTTGCGCTGTCACCTTAAAGAATAAAAGGGTGGTCCATTGAAACACACTTTTAGACCAACAGACTCTGTTCTTCCAAACAAGCATCAGTTGAAAAAGTGGTTGTCACTTCTCTCTCTTGCTTTCTAATCGCCCTTCATATATCTTAAATATTATATAATCACCTTCTGGCTCTCTTATTCTGCCATGTATTCTCCTCACTAAGTGCTGTCTGGCTGAAAAAGCACCCATTACCATCCAGTAATAACTAACTGGCTGATTGTTGGTCCCTCCTCCCTGATTGACAGTTGTTATTGTTTTTATACATCAGTGCAAGACACAAACTGTGCAGCCAGTATGTCCCTTCATTTTCGTCTTATCCCCCCCCCCCCACCCATATTTAATTAAAGTGTATTACTCATTTGTAATTATGTTTTACTTTACTTTGTTTTCTTCTCTTTTTAGCAAAAAATTGAAATGCAGAAGGAGCTGGTGAGATTGGAGAAGTTGATGGCTCTGGTGACGGAGGTTCTTCAGGAAAAAGAAGGCAGTCCTGCAAAAGAAGTCTTCTCAAAAACAATTCAGAGCAGCAAAACCACAGGTGAGCAGATATGAAAAGTAGTTATCCTCAGTCTGTTTTCTTTAGTGCTGACACGATTGGTCGATAAACTGATTCAATATATAAAATTTGCAAAGATACTCGATTTCTAAGGAATATATCATATAACAGTTACCCCAAGCCTGTCTTTCTTTTTAGTTAAACTCATGTATTAGCTTGGTGCATGTATTGAGAGCTGATGATTGTTTTGTGTCCCCAGGCCCAGACGCTCACATACCCCTCCCCTGTGACCAGGACAGAGGCCAAGGTTCAGACTGGTAAGTAATGCATGATATAGCATAGACAGTTCTCTTCTGATATTTAGACTCTTTACATTACATTACATTCCTGAGAGAAATAATTGTTTGGCAATGAATACATCTTTATTATGTAATAAATAACACTGAAAAGTTCTTAAAGAAACCTAATCAACACACAAAACTGTTAGCAAGAAAACAAGTACAGAACACCGTACATACAATAGTACGTGTGTGCTTTAGTTGAGCTTCATTGCTTAACCTCTGTCGCAGAAACACTAAACTATGCTACTGAAACAACAGGCATCATGGACAACCACAGTCAAACTACAAGTAAACATTGCCTTTTATCCTGTCTAACATGAAAGCATGCCTCCCAACATTAGGTTCTTAACCCCTTTCACACCGAAATTCCGCAATAGCACTGCGATGAATGTCTGCCGTTATGCCAGCTTTGTTTATTCACACAGAACCAAGCAAAGGCTGCACAATGCCGCCCCAGTGTGTGATTTCACACAGCATTCCAGCAGCGTCTAGTGTGTGTGAGCCGCACCGTTAATTAACCACACGAACCCCACCGGACCCACAAACCGCCAACTTTATACATTATAGTAGCACAGTTGTCAGTAGAGAGAAGGACAGAGACGGCTGCAGCGTCATGCCTGAGAGAGCAACTGGAAGAGAAGGTGGACTATTGTATGCAATGTTTCTATGAGTTATCAAATAACTTCTGCTACTCGGAGCGCTGCTTTGTCATCTGTGGGTCGACTCACGCATCCCTACTGTATGTAGTCCCAACATGCCCACACAGACGTCTGTTGGGCGCTGTTATGGCTCTCTGACTACCTCCGCTGCCAGCTTAAAGGTGCAACAACTCTGTCCCCCCATTCCGTAGGCTTAAAGGCGCATCAGTCCCGCCATGAACAAGCTGTGTGAAGTGGCTATTATTTGCAGTATGCAGGAAATGATTGGAGGAGCTGATAAGTGATTGTCAGGAATTGGACAGTTTGAAACTGGTTCCACATGGTCATTGTTTTTCATTCCTACAGAGGTTTGCAATTCTCTGTATTCACCCGTCTGAAAATAAGGTTATTGAAAATGATGGGAAGATTTGTCATCATTTGTGATCTTTCAGGTGCTATCATGGGCATCATTTATGCATTTGTGGTAATTGTCAGTGCTTACAAGTACGTGTAAGTTTAAAGTATTAGTTGACAATTCTTGGAAATACCCTTCTTCACTTCTTGTCAGAGATGAGAAGATCGATAATACTCATGCCTGGCTATTAAATATGAATGTATACAGCCAGCAGCCGGTTAATTTTTGGTCAGTTAGCCAGTTAAACAATCAGCTGTGACAATCCTTAAAGTCAAACCTGACTCAAATAACAAATCTTATGAAATTATATCTGCCTCACTGTGTTGTATTTCTCTCCTCAGAGGATTGTATACGTAGTTAATACATTTTAAATTGAGCCATATTTCAATTGCGCCATATTAAGCAGAACAATAACTGGAGCAAGTGGCATGTAATTGGTCTCTTTCAGTCTGTAACTGGAGGAGAAAGTTAGTAAGTTAGTGTGTGTGTGTGTGTGTGTGTGTGTGTGTGTGTGTGTGTGTGTGTGTGTGTGTGTGTGTGTGTGTGTGTGTGTGTGTGTGTGTGTGTGTGTGTGTGTGTGTGTGTGTGTGTGTTGCTAGTCTCGTTTTCAGAGGGTGATGCATCTCAAGGGGACAGGCGGATAATCTCACTAATGAACCCAGAATCTGCTTATGCTGTGGAGAATAAAGAAGTCATTACTGACTGCATCTTATGTCATTTAGAGCACTTAGAGGGAAACTTGTGTTGCCACAGTAATTTATCTCTCCCGCTTGACTGCTCCCCTGCCCAACCTCTCTTCTTTGGGGTACTAAGTGCTGTCCAAAGAGAGAAAAAAAAAAAAAAAAAAAAAAAAAAAAAAAAAAAAAAAAAAAAAAAAAAAAAAAAAAAAAAAAAAAAAAAAAAAAAAAAAAAAAAAAAAAAAAAAAAAAAAAAAAAAAAAAAAAAAAAAAAAAAAAAAAAAAAAAAAAAAAAAAAAAAAAAAAAAAAAAAAAAAAGAGCTTTAGCTATATGTTATAAATTCTAAATTTAAAAAGCAAAACTCCATGGGCGGACTGGTGAAATTAAAAGAATGGTTGGCAGAAAAGTGTATGAGCCATTATCAATTACAGGTCATTTAAATGCAGGCGTGCTGCCAGTTGTCAGTATTTTCGTGAAGAAATAAACCCAAAAGAAAACAAAGGAAGGGAACTTCCAAATCATTTTTCGTATGAGTTAGTATAATAACAAATGACATGAGTAACTGTATGTTGAGTTTCTGCCAATACTAAGCCTACATTTACATTTGAAATGAAACAGTGACTATGAGTTTAAATTGCATTCAGTTTTAGGGGCACATAATCCCCCTTATTTTAGGACAATGCAGCAGGATAATGACCCTAAACATACAGACAAGGCAACCCAGGTTGTTTTACTGCTTAACAGTGTTTTACTCTGGATTGGAGTCAGTGACTTGACATGTGTTTCACTTACTGATGAGACTAAAGGCAAAACGGCTCCGGAAATGAGCAACAAGTCCGTATGGCTGCAGTCAGAATCTCGCCGGAGAAGATTATAATATCTGCTAATGTTTGTGGATCAAAGACTTTAGACAATCATTGACTGCAAAGGACTTGCAACCAAATATTGACTTTATTTAGGTTCATGCTACCTTGACCTGTTATTATCGCTCTACTAAAACTGGGAGACAATTTTAGTTCATCTACTGTGGACACCTTTTTTAAATAAAAGCTGAGAGTCAGCATTTTAACCATATAGTGACTATTCACTGTACAGTATCCTGAGTGAACCTACACTCAAATTAGTAAAGCCAAACCCTTTATTGTTCTGTGTAACATCCATTAAGAGAGAAGTGTCCAATCTGTTGTTGCAGGAATGTATGGATGGGATTTGGTCAGACGTCCAAAAAACTGAAGTTCAAATGCTGTTCTCAGACTACAGAAGCACGTTAGAACAATGGTCCACCTGCAAATTCAAATGATCAGAAATCGATCCAGCTCAATATTGATAATTATTAAAATGCCTTTTATCTGCGCCAATGGCAATTGAACCTACCATCCACACACCATGTCGTCTCATTTCCTTCAAAAGTTGATGTACACGTCTTCTCTGCAGGAAAGCTGTTCCAGAAGTAGAGCGAGAGCCCGGCACAAGACCATCTGATGGCAAAGATGTCATCCAGCCCAGTGGGTCAAAGCATGGCAGCACTGCAGAGATGGGTAAGGCTACTGGTGTAGTGTTGGAAAGAATGGGAAATGTGGGAATGTCATGAAAGAATAAATTCACTTTAATCTTCCTGAAGCACATGAGCAGAAAGACACGTCTTTATTTTCATAATCTGATGATTCCACTAGGATTCTTAAAGTACAGATATGGCGGTCTATATGGCAACTCCCCATTAGAGATAGTAGCTCTTTATAGCTTCTCAAAATGTTTTAGTATGCTGAAAAGGTTTGGTTTGACTGAGATGAGCAGAGTTTAAGTGGTTAGTCTGTTGCATGGTAGCTTGACTGTGTGCTTAATGAAGGTTAAGCTCTGTGTGACAAAGAAGTATTTGTATAAAGATACCCAATTTAAATAGAAGTGGGTCAGATCATATCATGTTCAGTGTAACTGTTGGTGACTATTTCTTTTTCCTTGTTTTGGTTTCTCTCTGTCTTTAGCAGTGCAGCGCTCCACACACACAGGGCCAAGTGTTAAAGGCACCGGAGGCTCCAAAACTCCTAGTTCAAGTTCAGCAGCCAAAACATTAAAGAGCAATGGTTCACCATCAGATGGGCAAGAAGACAAAGAAAATAACACTCCACCGAGAGACAGAAGTAAAGCTAAGATGGTGCTAGTGTCATCTGGATTAGGCCCCAATGAACAGGTGCTCACACACCCATTCAATCAACAAATGTGTCTTTTCAGCATTTTCTGTAGCAGGATACACTAACCAATCAGATGTTTCCTGTAGATAATGGTCAAAAGGTTTGCCAAGCGGGTTGGTGCCCGTGTGGTTTCCCAGGTAATGCCGGAGGTGACCCATGTCATAATGCACACAGGTAAGTGTATGCTCACATGCATGCAGTGTGAGTGTAAAACAACATTGTTCATTAATTTACGACTGCAACTATCGTAACTGGACTTTGCTTGATGCGCAGAAGAGCAATTAATTCTGCTATTGCAAATTTCTACTTTAAATCTTTCAAGGTCCTGTTTTTCAATGTTTTCTTGAGCAGGAACATTTGCATTTACAGAAGTAAATTTTCTTTTTACATGTAGTTACAGCTTGTTTTGTGCGTCTTTTTAAAGCGCTCCAAAGAGATAAGCTCTCTATTTCTCCCTCACCCACGGACTCTCTCCTCCATTCATCCGCTTGTTGCTAATTACCCTCTCTGATAGATTATTTTTAATTTCAGAGCTTGCTGTCTCCAAAGCACCATATTAACTCGCTGTTTAAGAAGCCTTTTTTTTTTTTTTTTATGAAAAGCTGTTTCCCAGGAAACCAAAAAAAAGGAACGCTGGGACTCTTGATCTTTGCAGTTAAATGTTGGAAAGGAGCAGGAGGTGTCCCATTCTAACAATTAGCATCAAATAATAATCATTTGAAATGAAGTTATGTTTGAGGTGCATCAATAACGTGCACTTAACTCTTGCCTGAAATACATATCAATGCATAATCACTATATTTCTTAAAGGAAGAATAACCGTTGTCCCCATTTGACCTGATCCATAATGATTTGTCTCTGTGAAGCTATTCCCTGTTTAAGCCTGTGTTAAACTGTTGGGCGGTTTTAAAGGACCAGGATTTACTTAAGTAATTAAAATGTAAGTAGTTTAAAAAGTAGTAAAAAAAAGTAATTTCTGGGAAGAGCGGGCAATAGTTATAGCCTGAACATAGCATATATTGTGCTTTATTTTTAAAGCTTTCAGCGTCTCCAAGAGCATTCAGGTATTCTTTCCTACACATTTTCTGCTTGTATCTGCATACTACAGTATGGTTCATGCTGCTAAACACAGTTGATTGACCTCGAGGTTGTCAACATCACAAACTAACTCAGGACATACTGTTGACTTTTTGAATCTGTAGTAGGAATCATCAAGCAAATTATACCTCACCTATAACACTTCATTGAAAAGCTTCAAATCAAGATGTGTTTATGTGCGCAAATGTACTCCTGCACATCTTTTCACACTTTTGTTCGGTTTCTTCTCTTTTCTCTGCCAGATGAACAACTGGTATGTGAGCGCACACTGAAGTACTTCCTTGGCATTGCAGGCAGGAAGTGGGTGGTGAGCTTCCAGTGTAAGTCCTGGTTCACTTTGTTTTGTCAAGCGCCATCATCAATGTGTTTACAACAATTACTCTGAATACAAAACAGCATCGTGTGGAGGGATAGGCTGGAATAAAAGCAGTGTTACATAATACAGTAGCCACCAGAATAGTGTTTGTGCTTCTGACAATAAGCTCCTAAGTTTTGTTTTTTTTTCCCTCTCCACAGGGATTTCAGAGTGCTTCAAACTAAAGAAACTCTTAGATGAGGTATGCGCGCGTGTGCTCCTTGGGTTTGTGAACCAGTGACTTCCTATTCTATCTCTGTATGTCTCGATGTCGAATTAAGGCTGCATGATGAATCTCTCCTTGTGGTTCACTGTGATGCCTCATAGATTATTTGTCAGCCATTTGCTTTAGCAATCACTGCATCTGGTTCTGTGCTATGCAAATATAATCCTTTGCCAAGCTTTGTTTAGCATTGCCATTAATTTATTCAGCTAGTTTATAAGCATTGTTATGCACCATGTAGTCTATGAAGAGATACATACAATTATAAGATGAACTCTGTCAAACTGAAGAATGTTCAGCGTACACTTCAGAGTGTATTTGACCCTTAAAATAAATCACCTCTTTAATTAGCTGTCTGTTAGCTTACATCAGTCCTTTTATGAGATGAATATGAATAATTGTTTCAATAGTGTAAAAGCTACTAGCAGGAAAGGATTTATCCCATTGTAAGTAAGGTTCATGTGCTTACTGTATATTTACTGAAGTAATTTAGCTGTTTTTCCCCAACAGAGTGTCTTTGAAGTGAGAGGTGACGTGGTGAATGGCCCCAGCCACCAGGGCCCCATGAGAGCTCGTACCACTGAAGACAATAACGTGAGTCCCTTACACACTGAACACTGTAGCTATTCTAGAGTGTTTATTTGATCTAAATCCAATTTCTCCTCAGGTGAAAGTCAGTCCCCAAGGAATCTAACATTGACTCTTTTCTTTTACCTGCAGCTATAATATTTTATTTCTGATCTTCATTAATACACTACTTGATACTTGCACATTCAAATAATATAAAAAAAAAATAATGTTAGCTACATTTAAATTATTATAGATGTATTAAAAAAAAAATAGAATTTTGTTATCTTAAGTATTGTTCCATAACATGTAATATTCATGACTAAAAACTGAAAAACACAGCTGATCTGCAATAAGCAAACAAACTCAAAACTGTCATCACATTTGATTCAAATGTTGCTAACCTCTGTACTTAAATAAATCAGCAAATAATTAAACTATAATGTGGTTTACTGCTTCTCCAAAGTACAAGAAACATTTCTAACTGTTGGAAAACGAAACAGTCTAGCTATGTATTCATTTAATTTAGATGTAATTAATCTAACCTGTTTGCATTACACAGCAACTACCACATTAGAAAAATACAAATGAGGCAGATAATGTACTGGGTCTAAAAAAAAAAAAATATTATGATATTTTGGGGCATTTTTTCTTAATTAGATAGGACAGTAGAGAGATACAGGCAATATTTGGAGATGTATTTATATCAAAGGTTTCTGGACAGAATTGAACCAGGGGCCATTCAGTTACTTTGTTTGCTTCTTAAACCACTAGACTACCAGCATGCCCCCATTAAAGAGTAATTTAACAGTTGGTGAAGCAAACCGCTAAACATTTAAGCTGCGTGCTCTCCATTCCATTTCTTAACACAAAAAACGGATCAAGACAAAAGAAAACGCAAAGAAAAGTCTGATTCGATCGAATAAAGTGTCCCAATAACAAACAGCACTTGTACCTGTTTTTTCATAATGCACCAGCCTCTTAGCTGAGGCTCTAGTGTAAAAAGCTAATGGGAATTTTCCCTTTTGGTGTAAGGCCAGCAGGACCAGTTCTGTTGCCACTCAGGAGAAAAATTAGAAATGGCGAGATGTCATGTTGGCTGTATCGCTGGCTTTGAAGAACCTCTGCTAATTGAATTAGCTAGTAATTTCAGGCTTATTAAAGTGGCTTCAGTGCTGCCTTTTTGATGGAGCCAGACAGATTGTCCTGTTCATACTCACCTGCACCACTGTGACAGACTAACAGGTGTGTGTGTGTGTGTGTGTGTGTGTGTGTGTGCGTGTGCGTGTGCGTGCATGCGGGGGGGTGGCACGTTATCACATCACACATTCTAATACCTCCCGAATAACATTAGCTGTTGTCTAAATTAAAAATCTGTAACAGAAACACTTTTTCATCTCACCAAGCACCTCTGGCTAATGATCACTATGAACGGACAGGGAGGTGCAAGAAATTAGTTTTTCTCTCTCCAGAAGCTTGGACGTTTACCATCCAGACATTTCCATCTAGCCACACACTGTACTGTATATGAGACTGGGATGTGAGTCGCACATTCCCATTTCAAGCAAACTTGTTGACCCTGAGTGCAATAAAACAATGCACCCTTGGTGTCAGGCAGGTGGTTTTGCTTTGCGTGCTTAAAGTGTGATATTACCTTAGTGAAGGTGGCTTGGTTTGCCTTTTACTGTTCAACTCATCCCTGAATTTACAGTATTACGAGAGCAAAAAAATTGTGTTTCAGCTCTACCAGTATAACACAGGTAAGGAGTTCAGACACATACTCAGCTGCTAAATGTTAAACTTCAATATTCCGCACATTGATAGATGTGTTGTTATTCTGATTGAACATTAGGGTGCTCTCATACAGAATTATTGAACATTGTCCAAAGGTTAAATTCACTGAATAAATGTCCTCTTTTGCTAGACTCTAGACATTTTGCAGGAAGTGACATCCCGCAGTATTTTATCCTTACTTTGTATCTTCTTTTTCTTTTTAGTTGCTCCTGAAGGGCTACACAATCTGTTTCCAAGGTCCTTTTACAGACATGACTACAGGTAACTCACATGTGCAACAAGACATGTCCAAATTCAACTCTAGAAAAAAGGCTTTCTGTGTACTGTACGGGGACCACGGGCTGAAATGTAACATGCAAAGTGGATCAGGTAATTACTGAGAAATGTAACTAATCTGTATTAAGGTTTTTATCACGAGAATGTTCGAAAGTGTCAGGACAGTTAGGGCGTTTTCACACACCTCATTTGGTCCGCACTTTCAGACTTTTTAGTTTGATCCGAACCAAAATTACAGGTGTGAAACCTCCCCCAGACCATGGTCCCCATCAAAAGACCAAATTTTGGTCCGATAAAAAGAGGTGGTCTCGGTCCGGACCAAACTGAACCATGGTCCGGTACGTTTATAGTGTGAAAGCATTTTTTGGATGGTTTGGACTTTCGGACCAAATACAAGAAACTCTGGCAGGTTACAAGACCGGGGAAGCTCCCTTAAGGAGTAGCTCGGTGCTTAGTGAGAGAGAGTGACGGTGAATGCGCTCAGAGCAGACAGCTGTCGGCTATCAGAGCAGAGAATATATCAGCAGTTTATTTGTTAAGTGGTAGTAAATGTAGGCTACAGTGTAGGTTTCAGTTTGTCTCTGAATAAATGCTCCAGAAAGAAAGTTCACGTGTCTTGCTTCTCAACATCACAACAAAACAAAAAGAGGCGCGGCAGTAGGGGAGAGCAGTAGTCAGTTGGAAAAACTCCGACACAGAGAGAGGATACGAGAGGACGGGGAAGCCCGTCAACAAACCAATCAGTTATAAGTATCTGGAGACGCAGCTCACGTATGTGATGACGGCAGGACGTAGGTTTGTCATGTATAGATCTTTAGTGCACTTGCATAACTGCAGTGTGAAACCAGAACTTACCGGATAAAATGTATACAATGTAACAAAAACATGAACCTTTGTCCGGACCTTGGTTCGGACTTTCATGTGTGAAAACGCCCTTAGAAAGAGAGTGAAATTATTACAGCATCTACACCTGTACACTGATGCTCGCTCTGTCTTTAAACCCATTTAGGGGAGCCCGACCAATACTGAAGTTTGAAGCATCAATATTATTGATATTTGACAGTTTCATTAATTAAATTAGGTAATTAAAGACATTGTTTGACATTTGGGGGAATACACTTAATTTGCTTTCGTTAGATGTCTTACATTGGTCATATTACACTGGCTTGCCGTCAGCATGAGGTTGTCAGACAACCAGTGGAGACTCCAAGAAGTCACGGCACCGAGCTAATAAATAGTTCCAGCACGCAACGTAAAACCACCACTAGTTGTTTTTACGCTGCTGGTAGGTGCTGGTAGACGAAATGTGTTACCTTTGGACAGAGCCAGGCTAGCGGTTTCCCCCAGTTTCCAGTCTTTATGCTAAGCTAACCGCCGCTGGGCTGCAGCTTCATATTTAGCGTAGACGTGAGTGAGCGGCAACATTTTTTTTAAACTATTCTTTTAAAACGTTTGGACCAATATATGGACTGAGAGACATTTAATCGAAAATATACCTATCAGTGCCCTCTGGTGGACAAACTCTAGTGGCGACCGTGTTTCTAAATTCTCACAAACTTATCTTTGGCATTTATGTATTGCAACTTGTTGTTGCGGACAGGTTCTACTGTCTAATTCATGAAAAACGGTTTTAATTTTATTTTCGCTGACCTGTTATTCACCTACAACCTACAGTCCACTTTGCAAATGCAAAAAACTTACATTACTCCTAGTGATGCACCGAAATGAAAATTCTTGGCCGAAACCGAAAACCGAAAAAAGAGGAAACCAAGACCGAAAACCGAAACCGAAACACCGAAAGAAATTAAGCCAATTATTAGTACCATTGCATTTATGGCTATGACTGTGTACTAACTTTACTAAAATCAAGGCATTGCAATTGTATAAATTAATATTAAAGTTTAATTAAAAAAATATCTAGCAGAAATATGGCTACAATCTGATAGTCACATACAGTATACAGTAGCCTAAGAACAGAATAGCTTACCTATTATTATTATTATTATTATTATTATTATTATTAATTGAGGCACTTTCTTGCAGGATTTCACTGAACATATCAGACAACGAGGGTGCATGCCCCTCATCTGGTGCAGAGAGACAAGTCTTTTTTTCTGCGCTCTGATCTCCTCCTGCGCTGGGCGCTGCTCCGTCTCCGTCTCCACGCGGGTTCTCCCGCATCCATCGCGGCCTGGATCATTTCGTCGCCCTGCTTTATTTCCGCATCCAAGTAATGGTCTTTATAACGGGATCAAGTACAGTCGCGATGAAGTGCAGAGGATCCGAATAGATCTCACTGAAACGTGTGCTGACAGACTCTAAGGCGTACTTTTCATTGTTTTCACTCCGTGGTCCGTCTCAACCTCTTTGCTTAGGAGACGCTTTGCAGGTGGAACGGATCGGGTACTGACACACGTGCAGGTCGTGTTTTCTGTTTGCGTCATCACAACATTTTCGGCCGTATTGTTTCGGTGATAAAGGTATTTTGGCCGAAAACCGAAAATGCCCTTTTGGGCCATTTTCGGCCGAAAATTTTCGGTGGCCGAATATTCGGTGCATCCCTAATTACTCCCTTATTCATGCAGTGAAGTCGGCATGTATGGTATAGATATTAATCTCATTAACAGTGTTCATCTTTACCTGCTTAGCAGAGAGGTTTCATGCAGTGAGTTGAGTCAAGGAAGTTATTTGGTTTTTAGTTTTTGTTTCATATATATGCCAGTGCGTGTCATATGATGAGTAGCTTGCAGTATCTTTTTTTTTTTTCTGTGAAAAAGAATATGCCATCTGAGCATTTCATCCATATGTTTCTGAAGTAGGACATAAAACTTTATACCAAAGTTTGTATGTAACAAGAGACTAGCTAAGATTGCTCAATATGCTTAGATATAGTCAGATATGTTGTAAAATATCTGTCATCCACTTCATAGGCATAAGAAAACACAGAACTCACACACCACGGGACTTGCTGCACCTAATGTCTCTGATTACTGACTACAAAAACAAGAATTTTTCATTTGCATATATGATTTCAAAGAAAATATTTTTTGCACTTATTTGTTTTCTTAATAAAGAATTACTTTGCTCAGCCACACTTATTCAGTTTTGTAGATGTGTGTCTTGCAAGACTCTGATAGACACCTGCCTTGTTTTTAAGATAGAGGGGAAAAAAGGCGAGCACACAGCTCACAGAAGTTTGGACTGACGCAGCGTGAGAAACGTGTTGTTTTTTCAACCCCTGTCATTTTGACACTGGAGAACAATGGCAAGTGTTTTCAGAGTGTGGGTGGTTTGAATAGGGACTTAAGTAGTTGTTTGAGACATTTTTGGTGTGTTGTCATATTTCACAGTGGTTGCTATGGTGTCACTAAGCTTCATGCAATTACTTTATTAAAGGAAAGTGGAAATGAGCCTTCAGTCATGGCTTTTGCTGTTCTCTTCTTTTAAAATTGGTGTGAATACCCTGTTTTTACAATTTCTTAATGATTTAAACCGTTAATAACCTCCAAGTTAAAGGTAGAGAGGAGTTTGGTTGCCCTTCATACAAAATTCTTTTTTTGCTTTAACCTTCCAGCATGAATGAATGGACCGATGGCTCATGGTTGAAGGTCTCTGGGGTCACATTGCTTAAAAACTCACATGGCAGCATTCTTTGGTTTCCTTCTTCCTGGGGCTCTTAGAGTGCTTCTGCTGCATCCTCCCGCTGCCTGCTGAATCGATGAAGCTTTACTAATGGGTCGACATTTGCTAGTTAGCACGAGGAGTTTAAAGACTTTCTTTTACATGGCACAAATGTGAGGATGGAGTCTGTTTTCTTCAGCCCAACAGGATTTCATCTATTATTTAATTGTTTGTGTATGTTAAATGATGAGGTTACCTACAGCGTACACTGCAAGATTTTCCCGACACGAGCGTTCTCATGTTAAAGGTAACAAAAAAGGGAAGCTGTTGATCTGAAGGCATGTTTAGTGTCTGATATGTTGAAATATAAACAATTGTTTTCTCTTGACTGATTGATGCACATACTGATTTGAATGGAGACTTAAGTTCACTCATTGATCTGTTTTCCATTCTTCCGATCAATGGAAGTCTCAGCTTTAAATGAGTCTGCTGGGTATCCCTCAGTTTTAAAGTGGTCAAAGTAGAGAGAATTACATTAAGGTGTGATCAAGAATTTTTTTTTTAACAAAACCATCAACATTTACAGCCATTTCCGTGTGTGTGTTTATTGTAGAGGAAATGGAGTGGATGGTGGAGCTCTGTGGAGCAGCTGTAGTCAAAGATCCTCTTCTCCTCGACAGTAAACAGGTGAGAGTGTCAGCAATTGTGACGCACTGCCCTCACGTTCCTCAGTATCATTTTCAGAAATGCAGGGATGATTGTTTTGAAATCAGATCAGTGATCTTTGACAGTTTGCAGGTGAGTAATTAACAATAAGAACAAAAGGAGACCTGTCAACTTGATACTATTAGTATCTGATTAGTTTTTTATTGTTTACATTGTCTTCATGAGCCTGTTAGCATTTAGCTCAGGGTACAGCCTCACAGAGCCACAAACATGGCTGTAGACATTTTTGTCTTCCCTTATTACAGGATGTAAAGTTTAAGTTTTAATGATTCCACTTTACTTAAAATTCTTATGAGTCATAAAGACAGTGAAGTGCATGCCTCTCCCAACAATAAACAATTTTTTGACTCAAAAAGCTGCAGCCTCCATAATATCCATTATTTGCCTCGTCGGTTTGATTTAATTTTAAATGTATTTAAAATTATTATTTAATAATTATTATTTGTATTTGTTATTATTCATGATTCATTCAAGTGTCAAATTATAAATATAAAAATTGAGTAATGCTGAAAACCCCCAGATCCCATAACCACTACAGTCACGACATCAACTATGCTTAAGCCAGCAAGTTTCAGCCAAGAGACTCTATGTTGCTAATAGATAATCTGACAAGCAGGTGTGAAAATATAATTTCCTTCCAACTTGGCTGGCTATAAATATATCTACTTATTACTAATTTGTAATTCTAAATGACTTTCTTTCTTTTTGTTACGCAGAAGTCCCATCAGCTGGTCATTGTACAGCCTGGATCAGAGTTGTCATCGTCGTCCACATACAGCAGTGAGTCTAAAATTAAGTTTTACACCTTCTACTTTTATAACCCACTTTTAATCTTGTACAGATTACAACACAGGGATTATAAATATAGAGATTAGACTGACTGCAGCAGTGGGAGCTGATTACATAATTCCTGCATGGCTTCACCTAGGCGTTTGAGGCTGGGACAAGCGTGGACCTGACTGGGTCTGACAGGAATGGATAATATGCCAAAACATATGAGTATTATGATGTATAAAGAGATTTAATAGGCTTTCATTAAATCTTAATTAATCTCATCCGTGAGGCTGCATTAGCCAGCATGCTGCTTGCTTAAAATAAGCAAGTTTGCAGAGAAACAAAGACATGCAAAGACACTTTAAAGGTATGTGATAACAAATGGTGAAGTATCAAAAAAACGATTTCCATGATAAAAAATTAGAGGTGCTGTCTGACATGAAACAACATTTAATAAAATATTTGACATGATATTGTAAAAGCATTAATAAAAAAGAATACCTTTGGAAAGGAGCAGGCTTGTTACAGCGTGTTACCTTTTGCAGCTAGCTAGCCACGGCCAGGCTGTCTTCATTAGCTTGTAAACACTTCTCATAGAGAAGAGACTTTATCACATTTTACTCTGATTTTTATTTTATTCTTTTTTTACTGTTGAATGTTCATTATGTGTAGGATTAACAGCCACCAGCAACATCTTCTGAAATGTTTGACATTTGAGATGCATGAAGCTAATCAGAGGTGTAGCTCTAGGCTAGCATTACAATTATTTATTTTTCTAGACTGATCTAGCTCACTAAAATAAAGAAATTCTTTACCCATTTGTCATCATATCCACATTATAAATTCACATTTTATTTTCTGGTGTATGTTGAAAAAAAATCCTATGAATTCGCTGTGGTCTTTCTCAAAGTATCTTCACTTTATTTATCGCAATTTAGTCCTCTTCTTTGGAAAGGGCTGTTAAGGGCAGGTAATAGCTAAAGTACACATATATTTACTGTACTGGTAACTGGTTTAAGTATTGTTAAGGTCAGATTTCTTATCTGAATATGCTGTAGTGAATAGACAGTCCCCACAAGCAATAGGCATTCTGGCTGGTGTGCATGCCTGTGCACCTGTCCCTCCATTAGTATAAGGATTTGAATGCATTTGTGGCTGTGTAAGGACTAGTTGGAGAGTGACAGAGCGGTGAAATGACAGACGCTGCCAGCCAAAATGAGACAGGTTCCCAATAAGAGCGAGGGGAGTGACTTGCCAGAAAAGGGAGTGTGAAGGAAGTTAGACAGCAGAGAAATGGCCAAGAGTAAATGTCAGATTGGAGCCGGGGGAAATGTCAAAACAAGTTGGCCACAGAAAAGAGAGAGAGAGAGGCTGCCTTAGCACGAGGAGAGCCCCCCCCTCCTCCTGGCATCCTAATTTGCACTGCTGCATATTTAATGTAGCTTTTCCTCTTCACGTCCTCTGGCACTCAAAGCCCAGGTAATCGAGTAGCCCATCACCTTCCCTGTTCTCTATCCCCCCTTATCCTCCTCTTCTCCAATATTGTTTGAAATAACACCATCTCTCTCTTCCTCTCAACCATCCTCTGATTTAATGGAAATGTTTTAATATATGTGTACACACTCCAGATTATGTATTACAAGACATATTCTGGACATGTCAGTTCAGGTTATTGGCTTAGAAGAATACCCTGCTCATTTTACAAATGTGTGATATGTGGTTACTAAGCAAAGATTTGTTTTTCAGGTTTAATTAACAGCGAAGGTTTGTGCAACTACATTTTGGGAATACTGACATGATGTCTGGTTTAGAACTTATAGTTCTAAATGTTTTATCAGAGTTAAAGCATTACATATTCGTATATAAATGTAAGTAGTAGCTGTAAAAGTTTAAGGTGTTAAGTTTAAAGGTTAGTGTCATTTATATGTAATTTATATACATTCATTTGCAGATTTACTTAAAAAACCTTCTGTTCAACAGGTCTTTCTAGACAAGCTACAGTCGTGACACGTGGTTGGCTGTTGGATACCGTGGCAACCTACACCTTCCAAAACTACAACAAGTAAACAACATAGGCTGGGGAGCCACGTACATTAAACCCATAGCCATGACCTATTTTTACAACTTCTGTTTTTTAATGTCCAATATTGTATCTAAACTGCCATTCATCTGTTTTATTGAGAAATCTCTGTGTATTGTTTGCATGACATGTTGTATATAAAGTTTAATCAACAGAAGATGCTTGAAGGGAGTCTTTTCCTCTTTTTTGTTTTGTTTTATAGCACAGGGAATTAGTGCACACATACATACAGTATATCACTGCTACTCACAATAACTATACATAAAAAACACAATGTGCCCATAGCAAATCTGGAAATAACCAGGCCTAACTGTTAATTGGCCTTTTAGTCTTACAAAAAAAGTGTTGTTTTAGGGGTCTTTCAAATGTACACCTCATGCAGTCTAACACGGATGGAATTGTATAATTCATGAAATGGCCTTGGATGAACAGTTTTTTTGCAGCTATATCTGAGGTAAGCTGCCTTTGAAACCAAGCTAAGGAAATGCTAAACTCAATTAAATTCAATTTTATTTATAGTATCAAATTATAACGAGTTATCTCGAGACACTTTACAGATAGAGGAGGTCTAGACCACACTATAAATTCAAAAACCCCAACAATTACAGTAATTCCCTCAAGAGCAAGCATTAGCAGTGGTTATTGCGACAGAGCAAGGAAAAACTCCCTTTTAGGAAGAAACCTCGGCAGACCCAGACTCTTGGTAGGCGGTGTCTGACGGGGCCGGTTGGGGGTGTGATGAACAGTGGCAAATAATAGTCACAATAAAGATAATGGAACAGTGACTTCGACGGTCATCGTGGAAGTTCATGTCATAGCAGGGCACATCGTGTAATCAAAGCACAGTAGACCCTCTCACCATGTGTCATCCTTAGGGGGTTTCAGAAAGAACCATTTATTTACAGTATACAGTATTTAGTACTCCTGTCAGATCTTACGTATTTTAATAAGCTCTTGTCATCTGTGTTCTCCCACTGCTGTTTTTATGGTTGTGCGACAGTCCCCTGGTGTATGTCAGCTTTCTGGTCGTAGCGGAAAGCCTATTGCTTTCCTGAACATGGCTTGAAAGCGGCAACATGTTCTGCACAGAGATTTCTTGAATTATTGAACAGCCATTGTGTGGGAATAAAATGAGAGCGAAGAGATTTACAGGAATGGGCCGTACGAGGGCACAAAAATGGCCCGTATGCGTGCGCAGTCTACATGCTTTCATGTAACCTTGAGAAGATAAAATACATGTCAGGTTACGCCACATTAAAACATTGCTGTAGAAGATCATGCAGCTGTAATTCTTGTTTGTGTGCAGTGGTTTGTAGGTGAAAGGTCTGTGACAAAGGTACACTTTAAAATATTTTCTCTTTGGTAAAATAGATTGAAATCCTTCCTCCTGGATAAAATGTGATGGTGCTGAAATAAGGGCCGCGGATCTCGATTTTTTTTATTGATTTATCTGCTGATTATTTTCTTAATGAATCGTTCGCTCAATAAAATGTTTAAAAAAAGTTAGAAAAATCTGCCTGAAGCCCAACATATCTTTAATGTGCTTGTTTTATCCTACCAACAATCTAAACTCCAAAGACATTCAGTTTGCTGTCAGATACAATAAAGAGAAGCAGCAAATCCATAGCCTGACATCGCCAGACCAAATCGCAAATGCTAGTTAGTACCTGCCAGAGCTGATAAAAAAAAAAATGCTTGGCTTACTAACAATAGGCATCCTAGAAGCACTCAAATGACAAAATTCAATTTCAGCATTGCAGTAAATGAAACTTATTTACCTGACCTCATTTTCACAAAGCCACTTTCTTACCTGTTAATTTGCTCCTCTAGTATATTTTTTCTAGCATTTGTTTTTTGTTTTGGCGATTCACTACTTTAACCAGATTCATGCAAAGACTTTGTGGAACCGAAAACTACTGTGCAAGAACTGTATGTCTCTTTTCAAAATGTTAGAAACAAAAAATGTGGAAAAAGCACTTTCATATAATACTTTAATTTTCATTACTTTCATGCTCATAACAAATTGTAAATCTTAGTCTTTTGGAAAGGGTAACAAAAAAAACATTTCACATTCATTATGTTCAAACCTCATATTAAACCAACAGATAAGAGAGTGGTATTGATTTCATCACTCTAGGTAAGAGAGCAATCATAACTCCAAAAATCTCAAACTACTCCTATCAGTTTCAGAATGCTGCAAATGTCACGGTTTCATTCATTAATCCAGGTCTTCTCTCTCTCACATTCATGAAAAACAAGACCACTTACTATATGTAGACCATGTTTCTTCGCATATGGAAAACATACCACTTTAATAATGTATGTTTCTACTTATAGCACTTACTCAAGATCCCTCAGGGTGTGGTTTTGGTCTGCACAGTGGTGATTGTAATCTATGCAGAAACTCTAACCAATTGAAACAATGTAGAAATGAGTGAGTGAGTGAAGGGCAGAGATATTGCAGAAAATCATATTTTTCCTTCAGCCACTCTCAACTTTTCTAGCAGAATGAGCTTGGAACAATTATGACTCAAGGAAATGAGTCAACTTGAATGACTGCACCCTTTATTAACCCCATATATATGCTAGCTCCAAGGCTATAGTGGTGATTATAAGTGTTTTTTAGTGTTGGTAAATCCAAATGCATCTGCTGAAGAAAGGGTGCTTTACATGGCAAAAATGTGCCTCTGGACACATTAAGAGTTCTTTAACAGCAGATTTTATATTCTATTGAACTCCCACATCATGTTAAAACAATGCCAAGAGAACATTTAAATGTTTTCTACAGATTCATATCAACAACTTTTTTGCAATTTGTGTCAATGGCATGTGGTTGCAGGATAAATTCAAATGCTGCATTTAGTGTCATTCATTGCTATGACAACAACAGATATCAAAAACCAAAAGAAAATAGGGAGAGCCCATGCGAAACCGTAATATCAGCACGTTTGCTCCGAGGCCTTTTTAAATGCCAGATGTGCGGTGCCAGACGCCAGAGTGACACTGTGCTGCTTTCCTCCAGTCAGCTGATTTTTCAGTGCTGAGCTGCAGCCAAGCGCACATTCAGCTCTGTATGGGAGCTGGGGTTACAGCATGATACGGAGTTGAGGCTCACAATGCAACACTGTTTGCTTTCTTTTACCGTACAATTGACGAAATGGTTTTATCCTGAGTCTTTTCTTAGTTTGATAAAGACACAAGGGTTGGTGATGCTTAAAACGTCCAATCCTGATGCTAAACTGTCAAATGACAAAAAAGATTTTCCATTATAATGTCAGCAATAACCTGAAACCATGTCTAACAGTAAATGTAACTGAGATTGAAAATCAGACTACTGTTCTCAGAAAAATACATTTATAAACTTTATTCCAGGCCTGACGTCCATATAAGAACAAGATTAAGATTAAGTACAGTCATGTTAGTGGAGCTGGGAGGCTACACAGTGGTGCTTTGAGCAAAATGCTAATGCCAGCATGCTAACAATAATGGCAACATGCTGATGTTTACCGGGTACAATGTTTACCATGTTCGCCATCGTGTTAGCATGCTAATATCTGTTAGAACAGCTGAGGCAGATGGGAATGTGATTAGTTTTGCAGGTATTCGGTCTTGAACCAAAGTATTGCAAGCAATCCAATAGTTGTAGAGACATTAACCTGCGGGTTGCACAAGATAACAAGTCAGAGAATCACCAGTCATTAGGATACATCCTATGGGAACTGTGCATGTTTGTACAGAAATTCATAGCAATCCATCCCATAGTTACCAAACAATTCACTAAGAAACAAAAATGTCAACCTCATGGTGGAGCTAGAGAAAAGCTCAAGGAGGATCCTCAAAGTAGTCAGTAGTCTTCATCCTCTCGGGAAAATGTATGTCTGTACAGGATTTCATGGCAATCCATCCAAAAGTTGTATGAATAAAAATGTTTTAGTGGCACACTATAATCACGTGATAATGTCAGAGGATTAGTATCAGAACTGGGAGGTCCAAAAAGTGTGTTGATTTGTCAGCAATCATTGAGGTTATTTACAGAACAGGGAATAACCAATTTAAATAAAACCTATTGGTCACAAGGTTTAGTTTCTCTGTGTAAAGACTTCGGTGTTAGATCCTCTTTAACTGTAACTGAGTTATGGTGTAGGTCTGTGTAAAAGGTAGGTTACTTGTTAGATCTCTGCAGTTATTGAGTCTTAATGCCTCGGCAAGGACTGGGTTATCTTACTGTTGATGATATTTCTATTCAAATGTTTCCCTGGGGAAATCGGCACAAAACAGTCTGCTTGGCCATCTGGACTGTTTCAGCGTGCTTCTTTGTGAAGCTGCACATCTGTGTATGTGTATGCAAACATGTACAAGTCAGATTGGCATTTGCTTTTAACACCTGAGGGCAGTAAATTACCCTACGGCTAAATTCGGTAGGAGCAGAGTGATTGTTCCCGTTGGGATTTTTCTGCACCTCTTACAAGAGCTGAAACAACAGTCCCAAGCATTGTGATGTCGTGTTGTCATTTCACTTCATAGCACAACCATTGTGGACATTTTTTAGGGGCAGTTTTCATTATTGCCTGACGTTTTATGGGTCAAAAGATCAAATGATTGAAATTTTTTTTTTTCAGATTTATTGATAATTAAGATAATTACTAGTTGCAGCTCTACATTCCCACTTTTAGAGTAAGTTTTCTTGTTTATGATGTGTCAAGAAGGACTACAATTTATTTATATATTATGATCATTTCAGGTCAGTATTGCACAGCTTTATGGAAATGTCAAAACTGACCCCATTTTCAAATCCGTAATTATGTGTATTTCTTACAAGAGCAAAAAAATGGTGTTACACCTGGAAAAACTTAAAAGCGCCAGCAGTTTGGACACAAGTTTGGTCAGAAGATTGATTGGTTAATGACTTGTGATGTTCATGTGCCCTTACAAACACACCCATGTCAGATCTCTGTAGTCAAGCTGCTATGAATAATGAGTGCACTTATGATGACCCTGACTGCTTTCTAATGCTGTGATCCTCATTAGTTGCTGGCCCAGTATTTTGGTCACACCCCTTGGCTGTAAACAGAACACTGTCTACAAGTGTCTCTTCAACTATTTCCTTAAGGCTGGGTCATTAACAGGGAAACAAACCAACCGGTTTGGTTTCCTTCCAAGCAAATCCATACTGTCTCTAAAACTTTGGCCCTTGTAGAAAGAAAGACACATAATTTACATAGTTGGAACAAACTGTGTTTTCCATCACGTCAGGCTCTCCAGTATGGGCTTTGTTTACTCCTGGTTAAAGTTCCACCATAGTAAAAATCATATTTTAGAAACATCACCCTTATTTATTGTGTGTGTGTGTGTGTGTGTGTGTGTGTGTGTGCGTGTGCGTGTGCGTGCGCACCAATGGCATGCTCGTATGTGCAGCTGCATTCTGTTTTGTGTGTGCTTTACCTCGTCTTGACTCCACAAATTTGCCGCCTTCATTGTTATACAGAGAGAACAGGAGAAGCCTGAGCCCTCATGAACGCAGGGCACATATATTTTTAATCTGCTCAATTTTACATACTGTTTAAATGGGTCCTGCATTTTTAATGACTTACTCTCCCACTGACACGGCAACCATTACCCTGGCACCCATTGCTTCCGTGTTGCTTGTATTGGGTGGTTCATGCTTGTTGCCACCCTTATTTCACCTAGTTGCCTTTCTATGTGTTGTTAAAAGTGGGGATTTGAGTAAAACTGAACTCATAATAAAGCAGTGCCGTCAGCCATCTTCCATCCTCAGAGCATTAGGGTGTAGTTTTATGGCTAGTGACACTGTGTAAGCAGGAAAGACATTAAAGATGCAGAAGGGTTGAGCCTCGGTGGTCACTGATCGGTGGTACTTTATAGTGGAATTAAAATGAAAAATGGACCCCCTGCAAAGTGTGTTTGTATCAAGATAATGGTGCATGTAATAATAATGCGGGAAAAGCAATACATCAAAATAGATTTCTGTCTAGTTGAAAAGTGTATGAACAAACTTCATTCCTTTGCGGAAAAACCATAATACATTTTACCTTAGTTACATTTGAGCTTCTCACATGACCGCATGTGACTTCACATAATTTACATGTGGCTGGCTCATCTCACAGGGGTCTTGCTCTATAATGAGAGGTCGTAGGTTGGATTTGGAACCTGAAAGTTGTTGTTGGAGTTGATTGTTTCTTCTCTGTAGCACATTCCCTTCACATTCCAGGTAAATGCTTTGTGATTAGGTGGTTAAATTGAAAAGCAGCAGAAGTCAGGAACAAGACTGAGAACCACTTCTCTAACTGTTGGTTGCGTCGTGATTCAATCCCGCTGAAACTGTAACTGCTGAAGCATCCCTGAGAAAGTTTCTTAAGTCCTATAGCTCTATGTCCCAACTATGGGCAAAAAGTGAATTTGCCCCTTGGGAATAAGACATACATTAATTAGGTACAAAATGCCTTCATTACAAGTGCCTTCATTTTAAAGATGATTCTGCAAATTTTATGGTTAAGTTACAGTGTTATAAGCCATGTATACACTGTTACAGAACTTTCATATTAGCCTGGGACACCATTTAGTTGGGTGTGCTGTTGCATCACCTTGAAACAAAGAACCTTCACTTCTTCAATACTTATTACTTATCTGATTTCTCCCTCTGATATATATAAACCACTTGATTGCACTCTTAGTATTCTATTTCCAAAAATCCACGTCTCCAATGGGATACTTTTAAGTTCAGGTATGCGCTTGTTCTTTGATTGGTCATCAAAACTTACAACCATTAGTAATCCTATGCATGATGAGACTCAACTCTGCCTTTTGTTTTTCACCCTCTTTACATTTCAGATTGAGGCATGCATCTCTACTTGCCTAGCTGATATGTTAAGTCAAATATCTGCATGCAGGCTCAAGCTATATCCCCCCTGACAGGCAAAATGTTTAGCCATGCTAGCGGCATGGCTCTGGAGATGGCAATGTTGATCGTACAGACATTCATGTTTCCCAGAGAATTAAGTCCTGAGTTAAATGATCCTCTCAGCTATTCTCTTTTTCCTTCCTTTGCACTGGTTTCATACATGGTCACTCTCTAGTTAAAGGAAGGTTTACAAGGACTTATGCCAGGAACTGCATTATACTCTACTCATTGTAAGTGCATTTGGCTAAGAGTGTTAGCTTAATCTAAAAAACACTAAAGCTTATTCCATTTTATTTAAACTCACCACTGTAACTTTTTCACACACTTGGCTGTACTCTGGTTGTAGTACTTATACGCCAACACAACCTGACACATAAAGATAAAATGTAAAGCCGGAGGTCCTTTGATGTTTTTGACAATGGGATAAAATATGTGAGAACATTGTCCATGTGGGAGTCTAATGGTCTTTTTCTCTCTGTGGTCTTACATCTTATGACTTTTGGGCCATTTGGAGTTAATTTTTCCACATACCTACTTTTTGTGGCGGTTTTTCTCATGCAAATCCCCTTAACCGAATGGCAAGCATCTAAGCATAGCTGAAAATTGTTGCCATTAATACACTAGAAAGCTTCAGCTATATTACACTCTGTAGTCACTCCACAGTATTACTTAGCTGTGGAGTGGAATGCCATTGAGGCAGATGAGGTTGCAAGGACAAGTGGGATGAGTGTTTGCCAAATACCTCAAAGTGACATCTTTCACATTATCTGTAGCAAAGCAGAGGCTCACCCAGTGCCTGAGGCTGAGGTCGCTCTAACCAGTTTCTCCCTTAACTTGATTTTACTGGTCTTCTACGGGGCTGCAGCTGGTAAATAGAACTTAGGTGTAGCGTATCAGAGTTGGAAATTCAAGTCCGATTTGGTCCTGTTACGTCACACAGGTAGCCAGTAGGCTTATTCTTTCTATGATAATAATTATAAAGAACATAACTTTGTATGTGGATAATAATTAGTATTGAATGCACTATATTTAAAATTACATCACACTATTGACAATCATGACCATGACTGTACCATGAGTCTGACCAGCTATTATTAACCGCCACTAGCATTTCTGATTAAATTACTATGCAGACATTGTCATATACTGTATGCAAGATTGTTGCTACTCCATCTGTGTGGACGTCCTCTCCCCACTGACCAGAGGTCTGCCGTGGTCTCATCTCGGTCCTGTGGTGCGACCTTGCGCTCCCTATATGGCGACATGGCAGCAATGCTGTGAAATGTCACTTTGCTGTTGCTCACAGAGGCAGCGAGTTGCTGCAGGGCCTTATCCATGGTGGTAGGAAACAAATGGAACAAGAGTCACAGTTAAAGGTCAGACTCTAAGGCTTGTGAATGCAGTCCAGTACTGTATTCATTTTAAGTATGAGTGGAATATATAATTATATTATGTATGATGTTGCTGAATAGTTTTAAAGTTTCTGTAAGTGTGAAAACAATCATTTTGATTCTAGAACTGACAAATGTTTGCTAGTTTTGTCAACATCTGAGACACAAACGCAAACCAAGCACTTTTTAAAATAAAAGCATGGTTACAAGGCATTCTCTCACTATGCCCATTTAATAACAAAAATGTGTGAATTTGGTCTGGGTGCAATGCAGGGGTCTGTTTGTTGGACTACCTCAACCTCACATTGGACAATGAATGGGTACACAGCAGTGTTTTGGTGGTCTCCTGGAAGGTCTGCTTGACATGTGCTTGGTCTAATTTTTCTTGTCACTGTCTATTCTATTCTATTCTATTTTATTTATTTTTTTATGTATGGTTCTGTCCTTGTTTTATTTTAGTGCCCTCACTGATGTTTCGTTACCAACACAATACAGTTGTGTGTTTTGATTTTGCCTCTGTTTGTTTGCTGTAAAAATTGAAACTTACTAAAAAATTTGAGTCTGAAAAAAAAATTAGTGAATTTTACAGGCCCCAACACAACATAAAGAAATTATTACAGCTGGCTCCCTTTCAAAAGCAACCACTACACCAACCGGTCAGGACATATCACTCATAGGGATAGAAAGAACTGCCAGCTACAGTGTTGCATTCTATTATAAGACCATAGAGGACTGAAGGAAAGTACAGCTTGTAAATTATACTGCACCTTATAAATGGGCGATGTTGATTGGTGATTGATATACTGTATGTGCAGCTAACTTACTACAGTCATTAAGTAGTCAACAGTGGCAGGACAAAGCACAGAGCAGTAATGAGTGAACTGTTTGCTTCTTCTTCATACTGGAATTATTTCTTTATCCCATTGTGACAAGCCAGTTGTCACCTCAGTTCCATCTTGTTTTGACACAATATAAAAAAGGAACAATTTAACAAAGTTTTTTAGCCACACTAAGGGATGGCAATGTCGCTCTATTCTTCGGTCTGTTGACTGGTCGGTCTAGCGCTTTAATCCAGTATGGAATATCTCAATAACTATTGGATGGGTTGTCATTAAACTTGGTACAGACATTCATGGTCCCGAGAGGATGAATTGTAATAACTTTGGTGATACCTTAACGTTTCATCTAGCCTTAGCCGTACTTTGTGTTTAGTGCTAATTGACCAGTTTTACAATGCTAAAATGCAAAACTAAGGTGGTGAACATGATACCTATACCTTCTGAACATCAGCATGTTAGCAATATCACTGTGTTAGCATGCTGACATTAACATTTAGCTCAAAGACTCTTGTTCGTGTTAAGAAGGCAAGATCATTTATGATTCATATGTTTTAAGGCTGTTTGTTGCTGTTTACCATTACCATGTGCTCTTTGCAATTTAATTAATTTATGATAATAAATAATTTTATCGTAAATTGTCGCAGATGAGCTGCCTCGTGCATAATGTGGATTTATGGCTGTATCTATTTTTATCTCTGCACCAATGAGCTGAGATCCGAAGACAAAAGTATAACGAATCAAAGATTTCCCTTTTATACACTTCTAAGCATCAAGGCCAAATCACAGTCAGTGAATACGTTACATATTAAAGATGTCCCAACAGTAGCAGAGCAAGTATTTTTATTTCATTATCACATTTACAACATAACAGTCACCCCCTTTACTCCCTCAGTGACTTTCCTTCCCAGTGTGGATTATTAGGACAATATTAATTTCACAACACTTTAGTCTTATGTGGTGAGTGATTATTCCATGTTCAATATTAAAAGCACTTGTGGTTTAAGAAAGTTTAGTGTCATCTCAGCCCACGAGTTTGTTTGTCTGTCCAGATTTTCTTTTCAACTCGTTATATATGAAGTGTAACAGCAGAGTTCATTCCCTGACATTTACGAATAACTCGAAGCAGTTTGCGTGCATCGTATTGTGCTTCATTTATTTAAACACTTAAAGAGAGAATAGCATTTCAAAACAGGAAACAACATAACAAGATCAAGACCAGCAGTGTTGCTGCTGGTTCCTGCAAGGTGATCTTTCCAATTATTATTTATTAACTTTTATCTCCATAGTACATTTTTTTTCTGTTCATGTTTCATTTGCTAACCACCCTGCTTGTGTCCATGTCAATTTTTGTCCACTTGTTTAAATTAAAGCGTTAAAGAAAAATAGCTTTTGCCACACCAATGAATGAGAACACAGCCACAGAGAAAATAATAACAAGGAGAGTTTTGCTAAAGATGGACAAACAGTTCCTCAAAGAACTCCATAAGATAGCATTGTTTCTTGTTTTGATCATATTGTCCTTTATGCAGTGCAAGATCTGACAAGAATTCACCAATAAATTAAGTTCATGTGCAGTATGGTTTCATGTCCATCAGCAAACACAGGCCAGCTGCTGGTTAGACTCTGGTCCTACATGAGCACGCAGCTTTTTGCCCGGGCCTTTCTAATGGCAGGTGGGTGCTCATGAATCTCAGTCCGGGGCGGCTGCTGGGAGACCCGCTTGAGTCCGCAACGTGATCCAGCACGTTTGAGCTGAGGCCGATGGATACGGGATACAGACGCCAGGGTAGTGACATGAAAAACATCACGGACGCTGTTCTCCGAATACCTTGAAGTGCATTCTGTGTAGGCCACGGCACCGATCTGCTTCGCCAAAGTAGTGCCCTAAAAACACAGAAAAATACAGTGTATGGGTCTGTTAAGAGGAAGAAATAAACGGTGAAGACACAGGTAGCACATCCATAGACAATTTGCAAAATTAATATTCATTTTGAGCTGTGTTTCTGCCCACCTGACAAATGTAAATCTGATTTTACTCTCCTTTTTAGCTCTGGTTTTGGCCTCCACCAAAAGAAAAATATTTGTCTCTTTAGCTGCTAGTTGCTCACTTTGTTTTCTGTTTGTAACTCTGTTTGCCATCTGGTGCGTGGCAGGTAGCGAACACTCAGTTTTTTGCCTGGTAATTATCTTGCTGCTGCTGGGGAAAAAAGGTTGATGAGAATGCTGACACTAAACCAAATTTGTGGGTGGTGAAACCGAAACAAAAGCCTAAAGACCCTACAATGTTCCACAGAGCGGAGGGGAACTGCATTCTGGTCATAATTATTTGTGGGTCCATAACAACGAGCATCTCCTTTCACATTGCTTATAGTCATTTGACCCATTGTTACTATAAAAAAAAGATTAGTGCAGCTTTAAAATTCAAACATTTATCCAGCATTGTACTTCAGTTTGTGTTTGTTTGTAGTCCAAAAGAGGGTGACTCTCCTAGAGAGCTGCTGAGAGCTAGTACTTAGAGCTTTGCCAAATATATTGTGTGTATGTGTGTGAGAGAGCCAGAGGGGTCATATGGTGGTTTGCATTCTTAAATGTTCTTAAACCATGTTGAACCTCTGGCATGCAGTTGGAAGCCTCATGTAATTCAATAGAGTCAAAATTAAACTTTTAAAATGTATAATCAGATACAGAACGATGAGTGCATAGCAGATGAACAAACATTGGACTTTGCAACACTCTTTTCAAGCATCCTCTAAAAGTAACATGCTGTTAGATTATCCTTATCCTTTCGTGGATATCAGACCAGCAAACACTCCCCTCTTAAAGGAACATGCCGACTTATTGGGACTTTAGCTTATTCATCATATAATAATAATAATAATAATAAATTGAATTTATATAGCGCTTTTCATGGACTCAAAGTCGCTTAGCGCAACACCTGAAAAGCACCGTTGTTACTCTCTGCTCCTCACCACGGGGCATCTCAGGTGCTGCAAGCAAATCACTCGGCCCAAGTAGCAGAAGTTGCAGTGCTTCGCCTTCTGAGAATATAGTTCCCAGTTTGTATACGGTTAGAAGATGGCTGTGTCTCATGTGACCTTGTTATTTGTACACACTGTGACTATACAAATCACAACATGTAATTAGTAAAATGTTGGCATTATTTTGTCACTTATTGGGAGCAGTAGGATAGATGGACCTGGTTACCTCCAGGATCTGGGCTAAGCTAGGCTAGCGGTGGGTGCGTCAGAGTTACGACGCGCAGGGAGATGAGAAGGGTATGTTTGGACACATCTAACTCTGGGGGGATACGGTGAATAAGCTTAAGTCCCAATAAGTCGGTGTGTTCCTTTAATAAAAGCTCTCAGAAGCATGATAGCTAACCAGGGCATACAGAAAGCTAAGATCCTCCACACAGCTATGAAATATTCAAGGCCTATCTGTGCAACTGTAAAACTCGAGTGTAAAAGCTCAGCTTATTCCCAGTAGTGATTATCTTCATCTTAAAGCTGGACTAGTTGAACTTGTATATCCTGCTTTTATTTTGCTTACCTGTTCTCCAACAACACTGACTCTGTGCTTGGGTGTATCTTGTAGTAAGAAAGGGGGAACCTACATTTTGTATTGATTTAACCAAGTCTTCTTTAGATCTTTTAAATAGCACTCCTACCCTGTGGCCTTATCACTATCTCTTACTTATTTACTTTATTTCATCCTTTGCTTCTGCAGTGTGTCATCAATTGGATTCGTCAACTTCTTTTGGCAATGAAACATCAACACTCTGTGACAGTGTGGGTGTTCAGCCATCAGTTTTAGAGATATTCCGTATTGAAGGAGAGTATCTAGCAGTCAGATGTGGTAATAATATTCCTCTTCTATGAAAAACATTAAACACTTGAGCTGTGCTTTCAGGGAGACTGCATTATTTTTGCATTAATGAAAATGTTCCAACACTTCAAGTCTTTATTTTGACGCCTTAAAGCCGATTACAGCAGTAGTCACACAGTTCATGTGTGGTCATTCTGGTGAATGCACTTCCCCTGGGGACCATATTAAATGGTCAAGCGGCAGAAGTGTAAAGGTCCCAGTTTGTGGCGGTTTGCAGTGCAGACCATTGAATGGGGCCCATTTAGAAAAAAACTCTATGGTAACACTTATGGCAAACCAGCCCTTTTCAATTTGTGCTCTATTTTTCAATATTTTTCTATTATTGACCACACAAGTACTGTGGTTATTTCTTTTTTTTGCCAGGATTAAGCAATCTCTTGTACAATACTATAAAGCCAAATGGACACAGTTCAGGTGCACCAAAATTGTGTTGCTGTTGATTGTTCACTCTGTAATCACACATTTTTGTAACAGGTAATTTAAATAATGTAAAGTAATTGTTTTTACAGTTTCAATGCAGCTAAATTGGACACATATAAGAGTAAACTAAACAAGACATACTTTGGGTGCCTTTGGGATGATTATTTTAAATGTTCTGTAATTAAGACTGCACTGGAAAGCTGCAGTTTACATCCAGCCAAACAAGGTAAAAGTAGCCTCACAGTGAGGAGTCTGAGTGAATGGAAAAGAAAGTGTTTCAAAGTTGAAAATTGCTTGTTTCTTTTAATTTGGAGCTTAATCACTTTATCCAGAAAAAGTAATCTGAGATCTTGAGAGACCAATTTTGAGGCCATTACTGACAGGAAAATGAGGATGCTTACCTTTGCTTTGTCTGAGGTATGTGAAAATATTAATATGTTGACAAAAGGCTGCCAAGAAGTGTGAATTCACATTTACATAAAAATTGGCTATTAAAATGTATGCATGCCACTGTTCATCGCTCCAAGACACAAACAAAACTATTGTATTAGCACACATCCGGCTGTTTGTCTCTATCTTTGTTTAGTCCCATCTCTTTTATTCTCCTTGTGTTTCCATATTTGTGGAGGTTATGATCTGAAGCAAATGTCATTCTCCCAATTCATTTTCAGAAGTTTTGTTTATGTGCACAAGTGAACAAAGTAATGGGTGCCATTTGTCTGGGATGATACTATTCAATTTGTATGTAGGCAAATGAAAATCACTGCAGCAGAAAATTACAAAGGCCTGTACATTTAAAACCATATCTCATGGATGTTGCCAATATTGTTGAATAAATTAAATCCATACTGTTCAGTTCTTCACACAAAAATACTGTTGCATTGTTAGGCTATGGCAGCAGGAACAACAGTTCATTTTAAGCTAGGTTTTACACTGTTAATGCAAACAGACCCAGAAAGATGAGTGGTGTTTTCTTTGCACTTCTCACCTGTTCGTGGGTGACAGGAATGAGTCTGTGTTTGGAAAGCTCTCTCATGACGTTGAGGTCCGTCCTCATGTCCAACTTGCACCCGACCAGCACCACTTTGGCACTGGGACAGAATTCCTGCGTCTCCCCCTGCCACTGTGTATCAATAGACAAATACACTTAAGTGCTCAGGGTAATTATGAATCAAGTATAGGTTTAAATGAGGATAATTGACAGCATCTCATTACCATTCTTCCTTTCTCACTTTCACACTAAAATAGGCAAAACATATACTGTATAAAACCACAAAGCTAGATCCACCAATTTGGTTAAAATATCATATGTTATAGCATTAAGATTTCCCATACCTGAACAAACTGGCCTAGCGCAAACCCTGAAAAAAGCCCCAATATATGGATAAGGGTATGCACATATTTGTGGTCATATAATGTGGTATGTCCACAGTCTATATTTATTAAACTTCAACCTGGATACGGTTTCTTTTAATGGGGCTGTACTCGATATTCAGAACATTAACATAACAGTAACTATTTGCTATGTAAAGATGAAGTATAGTAATGTAGTCCTGAGCAGAGAATGAAGTCACACTCCGTCGCCGAGGGCCGTGAAAAAGTGCCAGTATTTTACAAGTTGGGGACGGTCTGTGAGAGCACAACCATTTTTTTCATATCGAGTAAAGCCCCTTTAAAGTCCAATCGGGTTACAATTTCGGATTACTGCTTAAAGAGTAGCTTAACACTCCCCCTCTTGTTTTTGCTGACCTTGAGTGTTTTAACATAACAGCCTTTTTGATCAAACAATTATACTTATTTGGATTCAAAAGAAAATGCTAATGTTGCTGTTACAAGAAAACCATGTTAATCAAATTCCATATGTTTTTAGTAACACAAAACCGTGTGAACCTGTGGACATGTTTTAGCATATTTCTGAATTGACATATGAATTTTCAAACATGAAAACTGGCCTTAAAAGACCACTGTAGGACAGATGAGGAACAAATACTGACACAATACCAGTACCACAATATAAATCTTCAGTTAGCTACTACATGAGCTCACGACAGCGTTATGCTCATGGTCATAAATGCAGGAAGAAGACAGAGACAGACCACAGACATGACTCAAACTATTAAATTCTTTCTTTATCGTTTTCTTTCTCTCTGAGACTCTTGTCATTATCTCCTCACACCATGGCACAGAAACCACTTTGAGCATTGCTGCTTCATTTGTTCTCTCTTACAAAGAGATCTTTTCTCCCAGATGCCTGTGTCGCTGCTGTTACGGGCTCCAGCGTGTAGTGCAGTTGTGCAGAGTGAGCTGTTGCCTTTCAATAGGCCGCTCCACCGAACAGTGTGCAACTGGTGAATAGCAGCAATTTAGATGAGTCACAAAGGACCCATGGGAAGAGCAGCTTATTGTTTGTGTTAATGTTAAGAATTGGTAAGAGTTTTGTTCCGGATAAAGAGCAGCATGGTAGCAGTTGGAGCTGAGTCTAATTCATCAAAGGAAGAAAATGAAAGCTGGTTACTTTCCATAACTTCAGCTGACAATTGAGTTTGAAAATATATGTGCAATCCAGGTAGCTGCACTTTCTAAATACACATATCAAAACCACCAGGAAGGACTGTAACTGTCATTTGGGACAATGATGTCACGATCTCAGTAATATTTAGGGGGGTTTTAATGACCTGTGAGGAGTTCACATTATGTGATTACACACATATTACACATGTTGGGTTTTTAAGGTCAGATCTGATATTTTTAGCCAGACTAGCAGCGTGGCTCTGGGGATGGCAATTTCAGTCTTTCGGTCGGTAGAATCAAGGCTGAAATATCCCAACAATTATAACTTTACGACAAAATATGACTATATTTTCTGCACACATTAATGGACCCCAGACTTCGAATCCTAATAACTTTGGTGATCACCTCAATTTTCCTTTACTGCCATTACTTAGGTTTTAGCCACATTTGTGGCTTTATTTGAAATGTCTGTGAATCAGATTTCATGAAATTTAGTTCAGGCATTCATGTTCCACTCAGGATGAACTGAAACAACTTTGGTAAACCCTTAACATTTTATCTAGCACCATCATCATCAGGTAAACAAAACAAATTCTTAGCTTGTGTGTATGAGGACTCTGCATAGATCATATGTTGTTATTAATGTACTCTATTTATACTGACCAACCCCGGCTACTGGCCTTCACATATACTAGTTAAGAATGATTTATAAACAGGCAGGGGGATAGAAAGACAGAAAAGAGATTGAAATCAGGAGATGGAGCAATGCTGGCAGGCTGCTAGTCAGAAGTTATGAAGAAAAGGTGAGAAACTTTTGCCAGCTGCAAAGCAAGGGGTTGACGTGTTAGGTGAAAGGTGAAAGCTGTGTAGAGACTGGGATAACATCTATAGATTAGGTAATGCTAGATGAGAAATCTCCTTACATGAGAGATTTTAATTAGTATTTGAAGAGAAATTAGACTAAAAGGAACAAAGGATATGGGGCGCCTGGGTGGCTCGCCTGGTGGAGCGTGTTCCCCATGTGCATAGGCTCAGTCCTCGTTGCAACGGCCAAGGGTTCGGATCTGACCCGCAGCCCTAAACTGTCGTATTAAATAATGGCCTAAAACACCCAAAAAATTATCTTAAAGAAAGGATATAAAAAAACAAAAAGGGAAGTGATAAGGTTTCAAAGTGTATTTTTATAGCTTATCAATACTAAGAAAAAATAGTCCCTCTAAGAGAAAACTTGGAGGGTGCAAGAATTAGTTTAGCGGAAGGCTGTCAATAATGGCAGAAGAAAAAGTGCTACGTACGGCGAGGGTGTTATTTGAACATAGAGGCTTGCAATGCTAAAGTAAACGGAAACAAGACATGGTGGCAAATTGCCATACTTAAGCACTTCAATTAGATAGAATAAGGATGAGTTCCTTTGTTGTGTCTCTAAACTTTGAATAGAGTGACCCATCAACATGTCACTTTGGCATCCTGGGCATGCATTGTGAGATCAGTTTATTCACCACTATTACCAAGGTCAAAGTTCAAGTTAGTTCTCAAGTGGACCCTCTGTAGGTGTGAGAATTTATCCAACATAAAAGATAAGTGTTTTTTGTCTTGTATTGATGATGTCATTTATGAGCGATGGTGCTGACTGCAGGAATGTCTGCGGAATGAAAGGTCAAATGTGTCAACATATTTGATGTTAACAACTCGCATATGTTCGTTAGCAATTAAAATTAAGATTGATCAATATCTAAAATGCTACTAGTTATAGGATAGGTTTGGATTTGGATTTTTTCAAGTCTATTTTAATAGAATACTTGCATGCCATGTGTACGTTGAAAATGTTATTGGTCGCTGTAATCATTCCTCACGACTACATTGTAAGACATGGAGGACAAAATCCACAGTCCTCGTTTGTGCAAAAATGCCTTTGTAGGTTTGCCAAAGCTTATTTGAGGCTTTAGGAGTTAGCCAAATTGAGTTGACAATTTCCAAAGTTATCAGCACAAAATTCCATCTTAGTTTTCATGGACAGTGTTCCTTTTGAAGCTACGGCGGAGGGCTATTGCAGAGGCAAAGCAAAAAAAAAAAAAACACAAACAACTACCAGGGCGAAGATACTGACTTATGGCTAACTCAAAGCAGCAGTTTCACGTTAGCTTTGGCTAAACTTGAAGCAGCTATAATCATTACTTTTATAATAACACTGTATCAAATGACAATGGAAAAAAGGGTCACTTGACGCTGTAGGCAATGAACCTACAAAGACTTATCACCTGAATCTCCCCCTCCTCTCGGCTTTACGGAGCTTTAAAGCACATTTCAGCTCATTGTTAGCCCACTGCCTGCTCAGCACCAAACAGCAGACAGACACAGTGAAAGAGACTAGCTGGTCAACAAAGTGCATTCCGCAGCTAAAGAGCCAAATATTTCCCTCAGGAGTTTGTAGAGATCACAAAGGGAGTTCAAAGGAGAGTGAATATTGGACTCACATTTGCCAGATTTTCCAGAAACATGACTCCAAACTAATGACAATGTTGCTCCATAACTGCTGTATGTGTAAATAAGAAACTATTTGCTAACAAGTTCACCATTTCAACTTCAAAGGTGATAATATGTCAATGTTGATCACAACTTGTTTCCGTTGCCACCAAGTGGCCCAAAATGTTTTTTTAGATTTTGTACCCCATTTCTTACTATAGAAGTGCTGTGAAGGAATTGCATCATGGCCAGTAAAGAAAAGATAAATAATTGACCCATAACTCTTCAGTGTACACATGGCATGTGAGTATTGTATTATGATAGACTTGAATATATCAGAACAGATCCTTTAAGGCTGCTCTGATGCTAGTGTCTGATAGGAAACTAAATGTACCTTAAAAACTGTAAAAAGAAACAAGACACATTCACACTTCTGTTAATGTGACACTGACCTTTTTCAGCACGCTGTCCAGTGTTTCCGGACGGCTGATGTCAAAGCAGATGAGGACAGCGTCTGAGTCAGGATACGCTAACGGCCTCACATTGTCATAGTAGGCCGAACCTGTGGGTGAAAAAATACACACAGACATGACCAGCGTTTCCGGTTGGATTATATGTAATTTAGTTACTTTGCGGAAGAGTTAACTTTCATCACAAAGTGGGTTATTATAGAGCACTTTTGGCGGTAATAACTATGATTAAATGTAATGAACTAAGCCACTCTGCAGATGACAATGAGTGGGTGTGATCCACAACCCTTAGTCTGTTTGTCTGTCCATCTTGAATAAGCCAACAGACAGACATGTGACAGTGATATAATGAATGGCTAGAACAAAGCGTCACCTAGTATTTCAGAATAGCATGTTTTTTTGCCGGGGGCCCCGGGTTGAATTGAGCATTGTGACCTGGGCAAGGGGACACATTCCTATCCAGAGGGGACAACATTCCCTCTCCATTTCCCTCATTGTCTCCCACACTACGTGCTTTTGTCACCGTGCACAGGGCTTTGGCAACTTAACAAAAATGTGTTTGACAGAAAATTCCCATAGAACCCGACTGAATGCGAGTCACTGCCACACATACAGCACAAACATAAAAACACAATTCACTCTTTTATTTGGCTTAAAAAAAGAAGCGTTGGTATTATGTCAAATATATGTTAAAAAAAAAATGCATTTTTGAGTATCACCTTATTTTCCTGTGAAATATGTATATATTTTTAATGACTTATCCTGCACAGAGATATAAATGAATCCAATCAAATGTGACTAACTCCTATAAATCCACACTTGACCGGCAGTGATAGTTACAGGTATGTGTTCAAATCAGTCAACAAAAACAACTTTGCTTAGCTTAGTTTCTGATCGTGTTTACTTTTGGATTTAAATTTCTTTTCCTGCTCCACATATTCCATTTTTATCCTAAAATATCACATCACAGAAGCTAAAGATGCTCTAACTGTAACTTTACTCTAAATTTAAAGCAAGAATCCTGTTTGTTATAACCTTATTTTTGTATTTGTTTACCAGCTTTTATCTGTTGATTATGATTTGGAAGTTAAAATAAAGATAAATGCACCAATTAAATCCAGCGTAAATGGCCATGGAGTATTGGAAAATATACAGTTTGGGTAATAATTCTTACAATCACATACTGTGTGTTTTCACTTTTACAAGATATCATATAAAAATGGCCATTTGTTAACAACCTGTCTTGTGTTGCCTCCAGATTTTAGCAGTTAAATCAGGGAGTAAAATGTGATCATGACCGGTAGGGATGGCCAAAACTATATGTATATATAAAAAAAATCTTTAAACTACCAAGTAGATTTGAATTTTGATTACACAACATCAACACACCTGGAGGGTGCTGCACAGGTACAGTATGTGTGCCCAAAAAAGCAGCTATATTTACCTCAATTTGTGTCATGCTGTCAAAATCTGGCCCAAAGCAAACCACATGTTTGTGCATGCGTGTAGCTGTGGACAAAAAATGTCAAACTAAAGGCCACAACCATTTTTCCCCTGTCTCTCTGATTAATTCCTGCTCCTGGGTTTCACACATACTGTATTCAAACACACACACTATCTCACTTTTGTGTTTTTGCTTTTTCTCGGTGCAGATAAAGTCTTAACACAGAAAATGAGGATGATCAATTTAATGGGCGAAGGGCGAAGGGCGCAGAGGTGAGTGGAAGTGTATCCGACAGTCCCCATAAACCACCCGTAGGTCTCAAGCGGAAGGCTTCCACACACGCCCACTGGCATCAGTGAACTGACAGCTGTAGCTCAGCTTCACACTGTCAGCTCCACCTCTATATCAGACTGCAGCTGTGATCAACCGTAGTGTTAAAAGGTTTTAGTCTTTGTCTCTGTAAAAAAGTCCACAGAATATTTTAATTAATTAAGTTTATATGTGAATAATTAATCTGGTGCGCCTACCTGCGATACCAGACATGTATGATAACTCAACCTTTTGGAGTATGTCTACTCTACCAACGATGGGTCTTTTTGTTTGTTTTTATGTTTTTGTCAAAAAAAACAATATTATCATCTGTATGCTATTTCCAGCTATATGTTTAACTTTCAAAACCCCAATAAAAAGAGTTAAAAAAAAAAATCCACAGGAGTTGGTCCTCTATAAGTTTAGAAAGCTCAGAAAAAGCATCAATTTTTAGCCATTTCTTTTTGAATGTGAATGACAGTGTTTGTGCTGATGCCATGATCTCAGCCCACCTTAAGCCATACAAACTGTATTTATGAAATGCTGCTGACCTAATCTGGGCAATAGGATGGGACACTGTAAAATAAGTCATTTGCAGAGCTGCTTATTCAGCACTTTTGCATGTACACTAGGTCTATATGTACACTAGGTCTCCCCTCTACTCTGCTCCCTTCACTGGCTTCCTGTAACTTATAGGATCCAATAAAAAATTCTCACCATAACCTATAGGGCTCTACATGGTCAGGCCCCTGCTTATCTTGCCAATGTAATTCACCTACACATTCCCTCCCGGTCTCTCAGGTCTATCAACCAAAATCCGCTATCCATGCCACGCACTCGTCTGAAGACTATGTTTTATTGTCTATGCACATTGTAGAGCACTTTGTGACCCTGTCTGTGAAAAGCGCTGTATAAATCAATTTGACTTATAGGCTACAGCTATGCACACTGATGTCTTTTGGTCAGCTGCTATCATTAGAACTCCTGCCGACTATTGCAAAATACTTCAACAAATGATGTATATATTTGTATATACACGTACAGAGACAACCACCACAAGATAGGAGTTAGTTGTTTACAATTTAATCAATTTCTCTTCCTTAGAATTTATGATATGACTGACTGACACTTATGGCTGTGCACCAGAATGTCTGTAATTGGGTTAATATCAAGGAATTTAGAAAAAGTTTTTCCTTGAGAGAGCATTTATTTTTCAACTGTAAAGTTATCTTACATTAAAATTCTTTTTTAAAAAAACAAAGGGATTCTTATAAAAAAAAATGTTGCCTATGTATTATTACCTGATTATTTTAACTCTCATATGACGATATAGGCAAATGGTCGAGCTATAATAACAACAATTTAAAGGTTCCCTGTGGAGTTATCTTGTAAACAAACAAACAACATTTTCATATTCAGTGTAAAACTGCACAGGGCACCCTTTAAATTTGTAAAATTAACGTATTTGCCTCACAATTAGTGTTAAAACCAGGAAGAAATAGTTTTATTCATGGTTGTGAAATTACAACTCAAGCAAATGTATATATATTTTGCTGAGAGGAAAGGCTGAAAAATAATTTCATTGAGGATGCAATGTGAGTCAGTTTGACATCACTTTTTTCAGTGTTCTCAGTGTGAATAAAACCTCAGATACAGATAATTAAGTTTCTCCCTAACTTCTCCCAAGGCAAGAAGGAATGCTGAATGATAACATAATGAAACTCCATTATGCTTTAATGTAATTTAAAAAATGCATTTTATACAACCTCCTTCTACTCTTCTACATTTTTTCAAGCCAAAATAATGGCGGTGGAAATCTATTCTCCATTAGAAAAGCTAGGACACATAACAGAGTTAGATAACAACATGATGGTCAAGTAGATCACAGATGGTTTCAAATAAACGGACTCACAAGAACTGTCCAGGGTGCTGATTAGGTCACTGGTAACCAGGGATCAGTCTAACATTGGGATCAGTCTAACATTGGGATCAGTCTAACATGGGATCAGTCTAACCAGGGATCAGTCTTACATTAGATCAGTCTAACATGGGATCAATCTAATCAACAGAAGCATCTCCCAGTGTTATATAATGCAGCAGTGTAGTACCGGCTCTTAAGTTTTTGACTGGAGCAGCCCGTCCATCGAGTTTAACTGATTGCTTTTCTCTGGTGTATTCAGTTAGTTGGTGCTCCTTCAGCAGTAGGCTAATATAGTAGTTTATTGTTCTGCCAAGTCCTCCTCTTTTCAGTCTATCTAGCTAGTATAAACAAGCATTAAAACTCTCCTGAGAATCAAGTGTCTCTGCACTTGAATACTCCTCCTCTTAATAGTGGTTCCAAAAGCAGATACCTTCCACAACCATCTTTGAATTACTTTACTTTTCTGGCCAGCAACTTTACTGTTTTTGTTTACCCTCACCGTACCTATCAGCATTTCTAGCAGAAGGCAGCTGTTAACAGTGAAAAGTTGTGAAAAGTTATAATAAATCCACTAGGGCTGTACCGAATACGAGTTTTTGATCTTCGAATTCGGTGCTTTTCAACAGCGAATATTCGAAGCTTCGGTGGTGGCCGCAGCGGCGGGGGAAACCAACATTTCCAAACCGCACCTGAAGGCAGCTTTTTTTCACGGTAAAAGAGACAAGCGAGATGAAGCAACTGCTTTGTTGTTGCAGGACACAGTCCCCTGTTACTACAGTAGGCTACGTTTTTACTGTTCGTCATTAACTGCCGTAGCCTATTCGCAAGTCACGTTATTTTCCATGAAAATTAAGTGCACATTATCACGTGTAAATGGCGGATAAAAGCAGCTCGTTCTACTTACAGAACTCAGGTGATTTCTCAAGCTTGATGTGCTGTTGTGGTAGGCCAATTTCAAATTGCATATTTGACACTCCGCCTTTGTCTTTGTCTTGTCTTTGTCACACAGATGAAGTCTTCGGCATTTTTGTCTTATTTTCGCTGAATCGTGACGGTAATAACGTTCAACTTATGGGCGTTTTAACTGGGGCATGTGACGTGACGTCCCAGTAAAATCTCAAAGTCTCCTATATTTCGCAGTAGATTAATTTAGATTGATAATAATGGGTAAAAAGGATAATACATTTTGTTTCTATTATTTTATTTTCCGCAATGTCAAAGCAACGCAGCTTAACCCAAAATACAAGTTCAGGCATGCACTTCTGTCCATGCAAACTGCGCTGTTCTGCGCTCTAGCCAGAGAATACTCCCGTTGCAGGAACACTTTAGTAGTCCAAGAAGAAGCAAATATATTTATTAAGTATAACGGTTGGGTTGTCCATCCTATTAAAATGGCTAGGCTAATATAATATTAGTATAATATAATATAATAATATATATAATATATAATATAATATAATACTCTCTTTTACAATTTTCTTATATATAAGAAAATTGTAAAAGAGAGTATTATATTTCGAACATATTCAAGCGCGAATGAGAACCGTTTGGAGGAGGATGCAGGTTGTGCAAAAAAACAACAACAACGAATATTCGAATGTAAAATTTTCAAATCGAATACCAACCCACCGAACGAATATTCGAATATTCGGGTCCAGCCCTAAAATCCACTGCACACTACCTTCTCAGCACCAAACGGCGGACAGAGTAAACTACTACCTGGTGAACATAGTGAAGCATTTAGTGGCTAAGAGTTTCCCTCAGGAGGAGTAGGTGAAGACCAAAATAAAGCTAAAACAGGAGTGAATATTGGACTTACATTAGGTGACCAGAAACATGACTCCAAATGAATACTAATGTTAGTTCATATGTGTTGGATGTGTAAATAGTAGGGTTGGGTTCCTAGGCAACCGGAAGGAATCCGACCGGATTAGAACGCAAATTTTGGTTCCTCATTTTGGTTCCACTTAATGCGTCGACTGAAATATTTTGTCACTCCGAAACGGACGTAAAAATATTCCACTTTCTCTGTAGTCTACCAGTAGCTAGCTACCGTAAATGTAGGCTACTTTTAAAATGCCATATTTTCCCTCTGGGCTCACCGTAACGGACGTATAAGCATATTAACCATTCACTGCACGTGATCACTAGTAAACATATTACATCTTTGATGTCATTTTTCAGTTTTTGAAGAATCGGTTTAGGAATCGGAATCGTTTTAAAAGTACCGGTTTGGCATCGGAATCGTAAAAATCCAAACGATACCCAAACCTAGTAAATAGACAACTGTAACAGGTTGATAATATGTCAGCTTAGAGGCCTCCTTGTTCTTGTTCCATACTTAATGCAGAAAAGATGAAAATGGTATCAATATTCTTCTTGTAGAACTATTACATTAATGGTCCAAATGTTGAATGATTTCAATAAAGGTCTATCCTGTGCAGAATATAACTAGTGATCCTCGTTTTGATTCCGAGAATTGAGATTATAATAATTCATTATTATCATATATGTTTTACCATATATTAAATACTTCAGATGTAGGAATTCATGCTTGTAAATTAATTCAGTTGCACTATTCCTCATAAAACCTGCAAAAGGCTTTATCTTGGATAATGGCAGTGCTTGACTCCTTATGAAACACACACACACACACACACACACACACACACACACACACACACACACACAACACACACACAGAGAGAGAGAGACTGCAACCCCACAAGGTTCCATGATGTCAACTAATCCATGTTCAGCACTTGAGCAGCAGCTAATGTGTATTGATCTGTGTTTTTTTACCCTCTCTGGGACCTGTAGTATGATGCCCCTCATGGGAAGATTCCTGCTGTTGTAGCAGCAGCACAAAGAAACTTCAGCCCATCTGTCTCTGTCGAAAACCCTCTGATCAAGAAGACACTCAGCCACTAGAGTACAGCATGTATTAAAGGACAATGAGTGCCGTTTAAAGTATTTACAGATCATTTGGTTCAGTGTTTCCACCAATCAAAATTAAAATGTTTGTTCTAATACAAGTTTCTCTTACAAGGAGCCAAATTAAATATCAAACGTGTGTTAGATGTGTGGCTGCTGTACGTTTGGCACACCAGAAGGGGTTGTCATGCTTTTAATGTTTGATCCTTTCCTTTTTTCTCTTGTCTGTTCGGTTGCTAGCAACAACAGGCTGGTAAGCGTGTACTGTCCCTGCCGTCTTGTAATTTTATGTAATCCACTTGTTTGTGCTGCTTTTGATGGATATATCCCTTAGATTCAGTGGCTGCTTAGAGAGGTTTGTCCTTCCTCAAAAGCCCTATGTAATGTTGCCTGAATGATATGTTTTAGGAGAGCTACACCGAGTGTCTTACAGTAATTTGAAACCAAATTAACTAAATGCTTTGAAAATTTAAATGCACAGAAGCTGGTATGTAATCCACCTCAATAACATGACACTGGGTTTTATTTTAGGAGTGGACAGGTTTGTATATCCTGTTCCTGTCAACAGATCCCTTGAGTGAGATCCTTTAATTCCGGCATTTGATGTCAATTGACACCCATAGCGCACACTGAACATGTCATACAGACAAAATAACAAGCCAAGGTATGGTATGTTCAGATCCAGGGATTGGATGAAATTGCTGCTTTTCTGGTTGTGTTCATTATCACAATTGTCTAGAGCTGACAGTGACGTTTTCAAATAGCTTTTTTGTCTGACCACAGTCCAAAACACAAAAATTCAGTTTCCTATCATATAGAAGATGAAAAGCAGCAGATCCTCACATTTGAGAAGCTGAAACTAGAGAACGGACAGTGTGTGTGTTTCTCTTTAAGACCGGACGATACATTTAATTCATCAAATTATCAATATTGGGAATCTCTTACCAACCAAAATGTACGACTGAATCCCATAAATACATTAAGAATAGCTACAGCAACCAAAGACAATCTATTCAGACATTAATAACAGTCAAAAGTCCAGAATTTCAGTTATTTATGACTATGTATAAGTGAATGAAGTTACTATTTATAAGTCATGCATATAACTATGCAACGTAGCCTGCAAGACACCAGAAATCAATACACGCTAGAATCAAAATGCAGCGCATGCATCCAAAATGCACGAATCACTAACAAATCCTGTGCTGCATAATTGGAATAATGGAGAAATCTGACTGAATACTATTTAAATAGTCCATCTTCCCTTCTTTTTCATGATTTTGAAAAGAAGTTGTAAAACACATCAAAATAAAACAACCAATTTAATTTCATTGCCTGTACACTAGAATATGTCATGGTTTTATTATGGCAAACGCTCTTAAATCATTAGAATATGTACAATACAAAAGAAAATATCTGTTCAGCACTGATCCAGGTTAATACTCATTCTCCAGACACATAACCAGGAAAAGATGAACAGACCAGTATATTCTATAATTAACCCACAAATACATTTCCAAATCTGCAATTGTAACGTTGTTGTAAATACAAACGTGTTATCACATCACATCATTTTCATACTCATCAAACCTTTCGGTGACACCTCATTGCTTGCTTGCGGAAGTGTCTGCATTTGATATGTTTCTCTCATTTATTCAGTTTTTTTTTTCTTTACTTTGTCACCCGTCTGTATATTCCAGACAGTACTTCAAGTTCAGCTTAGAGGAACAAAAGCTTTTTATGAAGTAGCTAAAGTTTCTTGATGAGCGACCTTTAATGAGCCCCACTGGGCAGGTTTCTTAATTATGAAATGAAGGGAGGCATGCTATCTATTCTGTTAAATATGGTAAATCTTGTTAGTAATTTTTTAATGCTCCGGAGATATCTCCTTTTTCTCATTTTGTCTGAACTTGTAAAACTCATTATTAAACATCCAGTGTTGTATTTTTGGACTAGCCCAAAAAAATACATGTCTTTGGTTAGTAAAGCTCAAAGCTGTAAAGTGACTAATATGAGACTATCAGTCGCATGTCGTATCTTTCAGTATTCACGGCTCTGCGTGATTCAGAAGGAACACAAGCACCCCTTGAGATGTTTGCAAAGAAAATCATTATTAATCCTCTCTTATGCATTTTTGTCTGCCAACTTCCATCACAGCACATGAAGGATCATTAATATTAAAATCCTGTTTGTCCCAGTCATGCCCTCCTGAAGAAACAGTGTCTTTTTTTCAGGTTTTCAGCCAGGTCTGAATTCCTGAAATACACCCAGAGAGGGAACGGCAGTCTAATTTTATACTATTGATTAATGCATTTGTCTTCCTCCACTGGAAAATATAAGTAATGCCTCCCACAGCCGTACTGCTACACACTCATGCTGTGTGACCTGTGGGGGCAATAGGGTTGTCTGCTAAATACAACAAGAGAAATCAGCCTGTATGTTTAGATGATTAGCAAACAGTAATAGAGTGGATAATCACTCAGCGTATATGCATAAACACCTTGAGACGCCCTGCAGAGCTGATCCGGCTCTCTCTCCCTGTTCAGAATTGCATTCAAATTTCACCTAATTTTGACATGAAGACATTATGCCTGATATATTTTTCTCCATTCTCTCATTTTGTTTGCTATGTGATTAAAACAAGCCATCCATTGAGCCAGAGAGATCAGGTCATACAAAGGATTTCTGACAAACGTTTTAATTGTTGATTTTATGATCTTTTTATTCAATGGGACTGTTAAGCTTATTTGAGGTAATGAGTAAGTGTCTTGATGTTTCTTCTCTGGAGTGATGTCTCGGTGGGACTAAAACCTTAAGGATAAAGGGGAACGTTTTTACCCTTGAACTAAAGATCAGTTCACTAATTATGGAGAGTAGTACTCAGCCTGTGAAAACAGTTGTATAATGTCTTTCATGGCTCTGGAGCAGCTTTGTCAAGTCTGAAAAAATAGCCCCTGAATGTCATCCAGGTTATATTGGTGTGGGTATGGAGCGCACAAAGTTACAGAAAGAGAAAGCCAGCGTGACAAACTGGCCGTGTGACGTTCATGACGTGTCAAGTGCAGAAATTCATTCTTGATCTTGAAAAATAGAAGTTACACAAAATCTTAACTCAAGTCCAAGTCTTAGTTTTTGGGAGCTTTCGACCTCATCTCATGGTCTTCATCAGTTTGCTTAGGTGTCATGGAGACAGTAGGTGTGGAACTTTGGTGCGTGACAACAGGTGGTCATACATGGAGACTGTGGGTGTGGTCGAAAGCTCCTTGAAAAGCCAGTAATTGGACATCGAGTTAAGATACTTTTTAAAGCTACATTGTGTAAGAATTTCTCCCATCTAGCAGTGAAATTATATATGACAAACAACTGAATATTACTTTCTAGCCCTTCCTCCTACGGAGGCCGAACCCGAAATTAGCTCTCTCCATCGTTTACACGCAGCTGTTCTAGCCACTCCAAGATTAACTTTGGTCTTGTTGCTTTGCCTGTCACGTTGTTTTAATTCTCTTTTTCGCTTCCCTGGCGAGTAATCTCCCCCTGGCATTCGTCGCGGTGCCAATAGGTGTAAGAGGGCTTAATGCCAGGGCGAGGTATGTCCCTCTTTGGCTAATGTATTTTAAGATGGAGGCGCTACATGGCTGCTGTCATTTGAGCGAGTCGCTCGTATGTATTCTGAATGATTCTGAATGTCAGATTCTACGCTTATGAGAATACTTTGATTAGTTGGTGGAAGTAATTACACATGAATGAGTACATATTTGTGAAAGGAGTTTTTGCTAAGAATCAACTCAAAACATTACACAGTATAGGTTTAAAGGTTATGTGACATTACAGGATTATAATTTAGATTTATATAGATTAGATTTAGATTAGATTTTAGGTTTATCCTGTTCTGTGATAATAACATAGGAGTAGTATTTTTTACAATGTGATTATTATATGTTCAACTGTAGCACTTAATGTGAAATGTTACCAAAGTCGATTAAACAACAGCAGGCTCACAAAGCTCAAGAGGACAAGTTCTTAATTTAACTCAAAGTTTGATTGAACTTTGAGTTGTGGTGAAAAGAATGCGTTTCAGCTGTACATAAATCATGGATTCATGTAACCGGTGTACACTGTGCTTGTTGACATGCACACCTCCTCTGCTTGAATAGCAAACAATAGTCTGAAACGTAGCATGGAGGAATGAGTGATGCTGGTGATGCCGGTCACATCAAGAGGCAAACCGTCTTTGCACAATGTGCTGGTCTGCAGTGCGACAACAGATTTTGATTTTCCATACCACAACACACACTGTGTATTTCTTTTTAGGGCTGAATGAAATCTCTGATGTTGACATTGATGAAGACAACCTTGTTTTAATATTCACTAAACTGGTAATGAAATGTGTTTACTGAAAGGGTTGTCATCAGCAAGAGCGATCAGGCTGAAGTTCACTCTAATCTAAGGTTCTGTCTAATCAGGTTACTCAAGTCTTAATTAAGTCAAGTGTTTTTGATTTAGACCGAGGCTAGTAACAGAACACCAGGCTGGATTTCAGTGGCAAATTCTATGTGATGTTCTTGCATGTTTCTGATTCAGTTGGCACAGAGGGAGAGCACTGCCAGTGAGCAGAGTTTTGCCTGAAATCAGCAGTAATCCTGCAGGATTCCTTCAAATTAATGACAGGGGGACATCTGTGCATATCCCCTTCACATTAACCCTCCCAGCTCCTGTTGTGATTGTATATGCTGTCTGAGCAGCATGTTCCTGTGTGCATCCCTGATCCTGAGGTTCAAACCCAGAGAACACATGAACCTCTGATCCATATATCTTGTTTATTTTGTCCAGCTGCTTCTGCATTTCACCTGCTGGATGGTAGTTTCAAAGGCCATACAGCCAATAGAAAAGATTAAGATCAAAATGAAATCATAATAAGTAAGTTTATACTAAACATAAGTAGCAAACACACTTTTGCTACAAAGCTGTTAAAGGTCCCATGGCATGACAATTTCACTTTATGAGTTTTTTTAACATTAATATGCGTTCCCCCAGCCTGCCTATGGTCCCCCAGTGACTAGAAATGGTGATAGGTGTAAACCGAGCCCTGGGTATCCTGCTCTGCCTTTGAGAAAATGAAAGCTCAGATGGGCCGATCTGGAATCTTGCTCCTTATGAGGTCATAAGGAGCAAGGTTACCTCCCCTTTCTCTGCTTTGTCCACCCAGAGAATTTGGCCCACCCATATGAGAGAGGCATCATGGCTTTCAAACGAGCAAAGTCAGGGCTCCAGACTGCGACCAAATGGTCGCATTTTGCGACCAAAATTTTAGAATGTGCGACTAAATTTTACAGCCAGTCGCACATGTGCAACCAATAAATTTGCCCCCTTTTTTACACTTAAACGTGGAAATTTCGGTACCTGAGAGCGTGTAAGCACAAAGCTTATCTGTAATATCTGCATAGTCATAAGGAGCAAGGTTACCTCCCCTTTCTCTGCTTTGCCCGCCCATAGAATTTGGCCCAACAGCAGTGAGGAGAGAAAAAAAATTGGTTTTAAAACAAGCAAAGTGGCGGTTGGTCGTCAAGGCCATACCCCCACCCTCCCTCGCCCCCCCCCACCTTGCCCCCCTCTCTCCTCCTCAATAGCTGCAGACACAGAAATGGCACATCCTAAGGGCAGCTCATTGTGGGGCTGGCTCTAGTGGCTGTAATTCTGCACCAAGGCTGAATTTCGGGAAAGAGACTTCAGATGCAGTATAAGGGGACCACTAAGGCCTATATAAAAGCATCCAAAGAGCACCATGTCATAGGACCTTTAATAAACTAAAGCAGTGCTATTGAACCAGGACTATAATAGACCTATGACATGGTTTGTTTTCTATTGTACAGTAGAAATGAGAGTATATCACAATGCAGTAGAAATAGGGTCACCACCGTCGACCCCCTACAACCCTCTCAGTAATGGCTGAGGTGTTGGGGTTTAATGGAGTGATCATAGCTACGTCTTGCATTATAAATAAGGGAATGGATAGAGAGGGTCTTAAGTGGATGGATAGACCCCTTGAGTGCTCTCTGTGTGTGCTTTTGTGTCCAAACAAAGTGCACTACAAATTCCAATAACTTTTTTCTAGTTACATCATGTAATAACTGAGCTGTTATGGTTTTAAGCCACTCTCTAGAACATGACTAATGAGTCTTCTATGTATCGCTACGGCCATGTCGGAAATATTTTATTTCCATGAACACGGTAGTCAAGCCAACATTCTTTTCATTATTTCTTTTCGCGTTAGCAAGGGAGCTATCGCTAGCTGGTGAAGAGTTTTGGCAAACATGAAGGATTTTGTTTGGTTTTTCTGTGGTTTTGTGCTTTTGTCATGGCCTAAATCTTTCTATTCTCTTAAGAACAATGTTCTGTCAAGTTTTATGTAAAGCAAACAAACAAAGATTGAAACAAAGATTTGACCAGAGGAAAAGAAAGGTTTCTTAAAACAAAGATAACTTAGAAAATGACTGTTTCTGTATTGATAACTGGCTCAAAGGGTATATGATGGAGTGAGCCGATTATGCTCTCCAGCTTAATTATTTGGGACAAAATGAACGGTTATAAATTAAGACATGTATAATTAACACAGAGGAAGAGCTACGGTTACTGGCATAGAATATATGATGTGATTTAGGAATAGGATATTGAACATTGTAAACACCCCCTTTCGCCCACTCCAAATGTGTGTTACTGTATCTGTTTTGTGATGAGTATTTGTCAAACATTATGTTTTGTGGTACATGTCAGGTTAGGTCGCTTATTGTCCGATAAAAATCTGAAAATTGTAAATTCAAAAAAACAAAAAGATGGTGAATGGTGGACACAAAACAGCGAATCTGTACGTAAATGAAAGTTTAAATCACATTTTTAGAACATAGAAGATGTTAAGATTAAATAAGTATTTGTTGATGCTAGATAGTCTTATACAAAAGTCATAGATAAAAGGTAGCACTCCTGTGTGCATGTTCATCCAGACTTGCTGTCTCTCTTGGACTGCTCAGTTACACATGCAGTGCACTATAGTAGCTGAGAGACAGAACGAGCGTCCCCTGGGAATGAGAGCGGAGACGCATCTAGGCCATTGATTTTCAATGTACCATTGGTCTTCTAATGGGCTGCATGAGCAGAAGAAACCAGACCAGGGGTGACTGGGGCACAGTCTCACACTATGAAAACCTACTGACACTCATTTAGTCCAGCATGCTTTCTCCTATACATGACTCTGAGCACTTAAACTCCACTTAGACTCTATATCCTTCTGTCTCTCCACTGTCTATTTATATATTTTACCACTCCTCTGATCTCTCACAGCACTTACTCATATGCTTACTCACACAAACATACAGACCCCTGTACATGTTTAGTAGGAAAAACAGCACTTGGACTAAAAACCCAGTTCCCCCGCTATCTGCACTTCTATCCAAAAAGCCTCTGAAACGCTTCAACACATTAAGCTGTTCTCTCCGCTCATTCCTGTCATGGAGCCAGGTGCCACTCACACACAGATGCTCACTCAGAGCACATCTGGGGTAGTGCTTTCAAGGAGCCAACATGTAATTGGGGTCATAAAAGATGCTCATGAATGAATGATGGACTGTTAAGGCAATCTCAGCCACAGACTCCGTCAGCCTGGGATGGATGGATGCAACAGGGTCTTTAAGTGCCACTGCCAGCGATGTTTGCACAGAATGTGACAGAACGAGCAGCATGTGAGTGCAAACAAGCATCCTTGTGTGTTCAAAACTGACATGGAGGGCAGAGTTCAAGGCGGCAAACCTCGATACGTTCCTTTCGTTGCTCACTGTTTTAAGGTGTGACACTGCAGGTTCTGCCGGTTGCTTTATCGACTGTTACCTCACACTTTCGTAGGCTCAGCTGTGAAACCTGTATGTTTTGAAAGCTTGTGTTTTTGTGGCGAGAGTATCCTGCAACTGCTTTTTGTGGCCTGCCAGCCACAGAGGAAAATAGATGTACTGTAGAGGAGAATGGAATTTATTTGCATTGCCAGTAAAATGCACATGTTCTTTAAGTATCCAGCCAAGACAACAAAACTTCAAACTCTACTTTCTAACCCTGCTATGTGTGTGTGTTACAGCATCATGAACAAAACAGTTATGTTGTGGAGAAGTTGCAAATTATTCTGCATAATTATGTGACTACAATTAATTTAAACTATGTTGCTAAGAATACTCCTTTAAACCTACAATAGCACATTTATTACCTATTCGGGGGCAGCAAAAACAAGCTATAAACACAACACTAACATATTATAACCTTAAGTTGATATGGCAAATATATTACATGGCTGCTTATTTAGAAGCTACAGTATACCCACATACATGTCATCCGTTTAGAAATAACCTCACACTTTGGCTCCCTTTCCCCACATTTTATATATATTCTATCTTTTTATTGTGCAATGTGCTTTGCGGTATGCCTTTGTACTTTCATGCTTGACAAGTCATTCACATGTGCACTCATAATGTTAGAAGGTGAACCAGGACAGGGCAGTTTAATATTATTACACAACATTTAATTACCTCTTATTCTAGAAATGTGATTTTGGGACATATTTATAATTAGCAACAGACAATTAATTAAGAATGCAAAGGTCACCCCTGGAGTCTCTATATTAATCTAATTTATGACCTTTTTGAGAGTCACATTGGCAAATTGGTTATAATTGACCAGATGCTTGCGAAATTACACTCAGCACCAAGGCCTTTTCTTTGGTCACAGCCCATAAAGACAGATTAGAGTGAGTCATATGTGGTATGTGAACTGCTGAAGGAGACCGGGTTAAGGATGGAAGCAGCATGGGATTTTCAGAGAAAATGAGAAGAGGATTGAGTGAGAAGTAGAGAAGAGACATAAAGACAGATAGAGAGACTGACAAAAAAAATGCAAGGTAAGCTATCAAGGGCAAGAGTACTGAGAGGGCAGTGCCCCAATAGTGGGACTCCTGACCTTGGCTTGATGGAAACAGAGAGAGAAGAAGAGACTGGTGAGGGGTTGGCAGCCAAAATTATAAAAGACTGAATGAAATTAAAGAGAGGAAGAGAAAAAGTGCAGAGAAAAAACAAGTCATGATAACTGTGTTTTAGCACACAAGGTCAGCTGGGATCAGCGTTTAAGTTCACAGTTTTGATATTTATTTCACCTGGAGACCAAAGGTCCCTCACTACCCAACTGTTGTGTCATCATAATCAACATTGCTTGCAAATCGAGTCTAATTTGTTTTTTGTTTTATGGTCATCTGAGCGAACAATTGCCTTTTAATGACTCCACAAGTCGCATTGCACATTAAAATATTGTGGAAGCTTCTTACAAAGGAGAATTTGACTTATTACTTTAGTAATTTGTTATGAGCAGAAATTATTTTGTGTTTCCCAACAGGCTTTTGATTTCAAATACACATTATTTTCAGCACCATACAGCACAGAGTAGTACAAAATGGAAACTTAAATGCAAATACAAAATAAAGTAAAGGGGGTGAGTGTTGGATTGATGGATTTTGGGAAGACCTCTGAATCACCACCAACATCTTTGATTTTTTTTCTTCTTCAATTATTCAAAAATAGCCGAGCCAATCAGAGCTTTGTAGGTGGATAAAGAACAAGGACTTTATCTTGTTGTGCCAGAGCCACATGGTGAAGAGCAGCTTGTTGTACCTTAACCTACAGAAATAGCAACTGTTACATCAGTGTATGTATTTGATCATCGTCAAAAAGTATAACTGGTGCCTACAGCTTTCCTGTCGACCAAAAATGATGTAGGCAGGATGGATATGCTACTCGCTGCTCCTTGGTTAGGGTAAAATCTCCCAAACACACATTTGCTAACAAGAACCATGGATGTATTAAGAGAGCTGGAACGCCACCACACAGCTTTGCTACCAATTAATTCCAGTGTAAATAAAAATGTTCCCTATAGACTGCCATCATGAAAGAACCACTTGTGACCCCAAACAAGTTTAATTTTTTCTCTTTTTGTTATGATTTCTTTAAACCGTAAAGGTTTTATATCTGCAAACCTTTCCCAGAGTCAAGAAAAGCTATTTTTATTTGCGTGACATCATCCCAGTGTAACATCTATGGTTATGTGAGTGGGAACATGCGGACAGGGCCAGGGAGGGAAACACACGCACATGTGCAGTAGCACACCAGGAAGCAAGAAAACCTTTTTGGCGTATGTGCTAGGCTAGCAATTTTCATTGGAGTGAATGGGCACCATTGCTACTGATTGGTTTGGGCAACCTGAATTACTCATCCTAACTAATATTTACACAACGCATAAAGAGTTGGAGAAGGGTGACGCTGGTTTGTCAACTGCTGTTTCCAAGGCCAAGAATGCACTTTTGAATCTCACCTTGACTTACATTGTTCTGGCTCTTAATCCTGACTCAGTGTCACATACAGCCCAACATGAAAGACAGAAAAGCAAAGAGATGAAGATGGCAGAAAGATTGAGAGGAGAATGAAGGCTAACAGAGATGTACACAGATTTGGCCGAGGGAGGAAATTAGTCTGGCACTCAGACAGAATAAAAGAAAGAAATAGAGTTTAACCTACGAGGCAGGGAGTCTGAAAGCAAGCATGTGAGGATGTAGAGGAAAGAGGCAGGAGGTTGAAAAGGCAGTGGGTGGAGTGGCGAGATGAAGAATGAAGTAGACAGGGGGCAAGTTTTTGGTCACACAGCAAGTGCCTAATTAATTAATTAAATCCACTGTTTGTTTCTGCACAATGAACGGGCAGCTCGGAGGCTCGTTCTGGCACCTTGCCCAACACTCTCACAACACTCCTTATCTTCTTATCTGCCCTTCTCTAATCTCTTACCCATACAGGAGCTCTGGCCTGAAATCTGTGATGAGTTTGTGTTCTTTTATCGTCTGTATTTCTGCTCTGAAGCCACTTCCAACAAATCTGTTTTATTAAGAGGCACGTTTTGAATGAATTTGATATTCAATTGGTACCACTTTGTCGCCAAATTAAATTCAGCACTCTCAGTTAAAGTAATTTAATTATATACTATGTCTGAAACATTACCCTGAATATAGCCTGTTACTGTTATTAAATTTTCTATAATGTTTGTTCGAGTTGTCTGAGTTTCAGACATGGCCTCTCTCTTCCACTGGTTCGGGTCACCTGCTGTCATGCAAACTGCACCCACTGGCCATGCCGTACATTGGCACATATACATAGACGAACTGAATGCTAACAAACATTAGCCCGGCTGTCTCTTACGCATGCCTGCACATGCCTATGAATACTCACACTAACACACACACACACACACATCAGCAGGCGTATGTACGTACTCTAACAAAACTGTGATTGCGTAAGAAATAGCAAATGTAAGTAAGAATAGAAGTTCAAAACTCATGGAAAACTGTTACAGCATGTAAGCATGGCTGTAACCCCCCCCCCCTTCAGTCATTGCGTAGAAAGAGGCAGGTACCAGGGGAAATTGTGGTTATACTGATGTAGGTGCCGATACACCTGTCTCCTGAGAGAGACCCAGAATAGCTCGCAGGGACGCTGCGAGGCAACGAACACGTCTCTTTTAATGCTGGAGGAAGCCAGCTCAGGTCAGACACGGATCACCAGCCATAATCTAGATCACTCAAAGTGCTGTTTTTGACCGAAATCCAATTGATTATATTAAAAAAATAAACAGGCTGTTTTCCCCTGTTATCTTCCAGTCATCCAGTTGCTATCTTTTATTGTACAGATATGAGAGTGGTATCGATTTTACTTTACCAAGGTCCTTTCTTTACCTTTATCTCTACAACTTTCAGTACAATTTAGCTTATTTTCTAAGTAATAGCAAATGGTTATATAAACACTAATAAATCAGTCATTATTGCCTTATAAATCGGTAAAAAAACATTAATATATTCTGCGTTTCTGCCAGGAAAATCCCTTTGGCTGGTGTGTATCCTCTATAACGTATTTCTTTTTGAAAATCAATCTTTCTTTCACAGTGGCACATGCTCACATAGAAATATATTTCTATTAAATGTATTCATGGCGAAGGTTTAGGGAAGCTTTGCTGAGAAAACACCTTCCAATTTATTAATACCAGCACACACCTGGGGGAGCTATGTCCACTATGTTCCTCTATTGTATGCTAGAAGATGCCATTGATATGACATAATGTGTCCTGAATGGCACATGATTCACACAACAAGATGAATTGAATTGTTTTGTGTGGTGGAGTAAATTACTGTTTAAGTATTCCTTTACTGTATTTGTGTTTGTTATCCACCACAGCTCAGTGTGTGTGTGTGTGTGTGTGTGTGTGTGTGTGTGTGTGTGTGTGTGTGTGTGTGTGTGTGTGTGTGTGTGTGTGTGTGTGTGCGTGCGTGAGAGAGAGAGAGAGAAACCAGCAATTTCAGAGGGTGTTGTTCAAACACAGTGGAGTGGCCTCACCTACTGCATCACCAGCCTCAGAAGCTGCAGCTCTTAATCTCCAACTTGTCTAGCTTGTCTTGGTCTTTCTGTACGTCTGCTGCATGGGTGGAGGTTAATAGAACACTGCGCATTAAAGCTGCTCTCTGTGGTTGTGTGTAAACAAGTTTTCGGGTGATGTTATGTAAGTGGAAATTAAATGTGAAAAGGGCCTAAAGGCTGACAAAGGGAAAAAGTTAGCTTTATATCTGGCGACTGAACGAATCTGACTGTTGAGCTCCACAAACTTTCAGCTGTTTAAGTCTAATGTTATAATGCAAAATCAACTTTATGACATTAGAACAAGGAGTTAGAGTTAACTTCACAGCTGCCCCAAAGCCATATCAGCACTATGAGTGGACAAACAACTCAAAATAACAAAATCCACTTGTTTCTACGCTGGAAAACCTGCCATGTTGCATGGATTTGATCATGACGTCAAATTGTAACTGTATTAAAGTAATGTATGCAGTGATTATAAGTGATGATTATGCTACTGACAGCTACTTGGAGCAGGCATGTGTTGAATGACAAATTAGTTATCCTCTCACAGAGCTGACATAACACTGAAGAAGCTGTTCAAAACCAACAAGTGTCAAATTAACTCTAAAGGTGGTGACAGGACTGACGTTATATAAACACTGTATGAAGTTATGTGCCTGCTAATGGTGAATTAGTTTAAAAAGTGTTGTTCAGTCCTCCCAACAGATTATCCTGAAACACTCGAGCTGTGGTTGCTAATGTTCTTGGCCCACAGCCTGGATGTTGTTGAACGCTCCGAGGAGTCAGCTGCTTTCCAATCTGGAGAGCCTGTTACACGAACTTCATCACGGGCCGATGATGCTGCGCACCACTCATCACATTGGCATGATAATCTTTCCACACAAAAGGGGTGAAACCAAACCCAAGCATGTCCTACCTGAAGTGTCCCACATGTTGAGCTCGATCCTCTGTTTGTCAATCTCGAAGCTGGCTGTGTAATTCTCGAACACAGTGGGAACATAATTCTGAAATGAGACATGTGGCTAAAATGAGATGAAAGCTCAGAGGGGTGTTGTGTACATTGTGAAAATCAATTTAGATCAATACATAGGTAAGGTAGACAAGAAAACATCATTATTTCAGTCAGCTGTAGTAGAGATGATAGTGCACTCATGAACATCAGAGGCATCAGACAGATGTCTGTGTGTGTGTGTATGTATGTGTGTGTGTGTGTGTGTGTGTGTGTGTGTGTGTGTGTGTGTGTGTGTGTGTGTGTGTGTGTGTGTGTGTGTGTGTGTGTGTGTGTGTGTATAGATGAGGCCCAATTATGAGCTTTGACCTATTTCAAAATTCATAAATTTTGGTCAACAAGCCTTATCCTTCACGAGTTTCAGTTGAAAAATAAACTCTACAAGTACAGAGAGTATTTTAGTCTTTCTTCTACTTCCGGTTATTAAACAGTATTTTTGTTATTATGAATACAATATCTGCCAATTAATTATATTTCCCGTTGTTATTAATGGATTGTCGTCAATCTACTGTAAGCGTAGACAAAACCACAACACATATTGCTCATTGAACACTATATGTCAGCTGCAAAATATGTAAGGTTTAAGTGTAAAATCCTTTAGTGTACCTGATAACGTCCTTAATGTTGAGCCGTAAATATTTAAGATTAACTAGTCCAGCAGATTATTTTATCATGATTAATATCACAGACATTTAGAGTTTTTAAGTCCCACGTGAAAATAATTTTACATTTAATTATTTGCATGTCTCACACAAATAGTGATTCAGCGCATTGATTAGAGGCAGTTGTGGTTGTTGCTTTGGTCAAACAGTAATTATTTAAAGACCTGTCCCTGCACCGACTGACGGTAGGCTATAGCCTACCAGCCGCTGATGCGCGCGATGCGCAAAAGCGCACAGAGCCCAGATTTCTGTGGCAACTGGGCACTGAACGAAGCCTGAAAATGTCTTCATTTAGTCTGTTTTTATACATTATGGATTGCAAAGCTCAAGCAAAATTATATTAAAGAGAAAGACATTTAACCTGGCTGAAGAAATCATCTTTGGGCAGCATTCCGGTCTAATTTACAGGAAGTCAATAAGAAAGGAGCAAAACCACATTAGAATAAATAAATATGATTAACATATTGTGTGTCATCAGTCAGTTCCCACAATTTAGATGCTATTAGGAGGTTTTTAAGTTTTCCTGGAAATGTCCGGCTGGATAGAGACGTTGTCGCGCCGTGTGGTTCCAGGGACTTCATTGTGTTTATCTTTATGAACTACTGTCTCTTACCTCTGGGTACGAGTCTTTGGCGAAAACGTGAAGGAGAGCCGTCTTGCCACACTGCGTATCGCCAACCACAACAATCTTACAGCGAAGTAATCCCTTATTCATCTCCATAGTGCCCCGAGTATCACTGAGTGGTTCTGTTTCGCTGCCTACTTGTCATTTAGCTTCAAACTAGAGTGTCGAAGAGCAGCTCTAAATGTTGATAGTATTCCTCCCGAAGAAGAAGAAATCACCTGCGAGTATATACCGCACGTCTGAGATCCAAAAAACTTCAGCACCGCAGTCAGATGTAGTTTCAGTTACATGCTCTGTGCGATGCTGCGCTCCTCTGCTCCACCGGCCAAGTGAGGCACACTGTCAACACCTGTAAGGTGCGTCTCTAAAAACGGTCTTCCTGTGAGATCTTTCAAAATAAAAGCCACAAAGTACGACTAATCTATACTTAACTAGATGGATACAACATATTTGTGGGTTACATGGTAGACTAGTAAGTAACATTTGAACACATAGCCCATTATGTGGTCGCCTGTTTGCGCCTAAAATAAGCAATAGTATGCTAGTACGTAGGAGTGGTCTTGTGGCCATATCAAAACCACACAGTCAGAGTTAACGCCAAATTGTCCTTAAGAAAAAGACTAATATGCCATCATGCCCTAATAACAGTAGCTAGGTAGATAAGGCAGCGTAGTTCCTCACAGGGATGAATAATGTAACTGATTATTATATTTTCTGTGCTATTATTTTGAAGCCAAAATCCTTCTACTTCCGGTCTTCCCGTGACTGCCTCTGGTTGTCTTTGTGTAGTCTCAACCAGTGACAGTCATCCATTGTCCAATTGTCCCCAACAGTAAATATCACTTATGAAATGTGGCTGTTCATAAACGTAACAGAGAGAATCTTATATTATTTTCAATAAGTCAACCCTTTATAAAATGCTATAGCCAATAGTGTTTTATCATTATCACAATGACTCAAGTTTCACACAGTACTATCGTCTGATCATTTAAACATACAATGACTTTCTCACACTGTTTTTCAAACTGTCATAGTCCCTGTAGCCTACAGTGCAGTTTTTATTATTTTTTTTATTCAGTTTTAAATCGAAGATACTGGATTAACTGGTATAGGGACCCATAGAAACCGGTATCCCGACCGTTATTTAACTTATTTAACTACATTATTCACTTTATTACAGGCTATTTGTCATTTACAATAAGATCAGTGAGCTGGCTCACTGCAGTAGACTGCAGAGAGATAGCTGAAAAAAGTATTTTAGCTCCATCTCCTGGTCGAACGGAAGTAGTCTAGTCAATGTATTTTCCATGGGCTACATAAATACAAGTTTTGTATGTGAAATCTTAATCTGCAAAGTAGGCTAACTAGTGACCTTTTCAATGGAATTCCATTGCTAGGCAACAGCCTGGGTCCTTGTTAACTTCCTGTCAGCTGATTCATTCAGTCATTCACTGACACCAAAACCAAGGAACCTTAAATATAGGAAATAAACTGGGTAACATATGTTTATGTTTACAACTGTGAAATTAGTTACAGTAAAAGTAAAATATTCTAAGTAGTAGCCTAACTGAAAAACTGTGATGTCTGTGTGTGTGTGTGTGTGTGTGTGTGTGTGTGTGTGTGTGTGTGTGTGTGTGTGTGTGTGCGCGTTCCTGTCCTGTCTTTCGGGGCGACATTTGAAATAATACAGAGCATCTAAGGACACTTAAAACATTTCCCTCTGTCCGGAGCTAGTTACCACAGCTGTTTGTGTGATCTCAGGGACAGCTTCTTCTGAACTTGAACGGGTTGTAAGGAAGTGTTAAACTGCAACTTCTGACCCTACTTTAACTTAGCCTAGTTCTGTCTCTTTATATTAAAAAAAGGAATTTCCTGCCCTTTAAAAACATCTCTATCTTTACCATCTCTATACTTCCTGTCTGACTGACTCAACGACTATAACACGATGAGAAAGCAGCTCCAGTTGCAGGGTGCAGACTATGAGTGTGGAAACAAAGATGTAGTAGGCTAGGCCTGTATAGAACAACTTTATTAGACGTGTTTGGCTTGTGGCCTTCATCAAGGTCATGTTGGGTAACTGAAACAAATTGCCATTATTAAGGAGAGGACCGTAGCTTTAAATACTTCATTTGAGTGTATCCTAATAGCAACTGTCCAGCTGTCTCCGGTATTTTAAAAACAAGTTTACAAGTTGTAATGACATCAGAATTGTATTGATCTATTTTATTAGAATAATGGATTTATAAAAGTTTGTGACTCTCATTCTAAAATAAAAGTCTTGTATTTTTTCTCTTTGGGGAGTAAAGTTAATTTCTCATCAATAACTTATACATGTCACAAACTTGCAAGGGGATTGGGGGACGGGGACGGGGGGCGGGGGGGACGGGGGGACGACACACCTCGGATTGGGTCCCATATCTAAAACTAAAAGCACATTTTTAATGCAAACAAGTGGTGACTTCTTTAGATGGTCACGAACTGGAGACAATACTTTATGTAGGCTAGCCTATGCACCAGATAGTCATAACATTATTTAACTCCTTCGTGTGTTTTCTCCAGCTGTGACCTCAAACAATCCCATTTCATCCTCCCAGACTCCCGTGTCCGGGGTTTGAAGCTCTCCGCAGCTCTCTGGCTCGCATCTCTGAGCTTTTTGCCAACAACACAGATCCGTCACTTTTTAAACTGCGTCAAGCCAGCCACAAACAGGTAGAAAAACATCGGAAGTTACACGATTTGGCATTAAAATAAAAACTTTTAAAAGTCTTTATTTATAAATTAGAATAAATATCCACAATATATATTGAGTACAAATATATTTGGGACATAAAGAGCTTATTCTCCACTGAGCAAGTTTAATGTTAATTAGCAGAGTAAGCGATAGCCTATCGAAATGTGATACACTTTTCAACTCTGCATAACCATCAGTCTAGATAGATGGGTTATGCAGAGTTGAAAAGCGTGACCTCTGCTTTATGTCGATTTCAGATTAAAAAAAAAAGTATTAATCTCCATTACAGAGATTTCTTTAATATTTAGGTTAACATTGGTAATGTGTAATAACATCGCACCCATACAGAGACGAGATGTAATTTATAACCTTATCTTGCATTTTATGCACTTTTTCTGTTGAAACACACCTTTACAGAAAAGTGCTATACATATGATTTATTATTATTTTATTATGAAGCTATTCAAAAGCTAATAGCCTAGATTTCCTTGATCAGGGTGACCTAATGGCATTGCTAGAAATGATTTTAATGGATTGAAAAAAGTGTGAAATAAACTATATTTATGGTTTATATGCCTATCATGTCTCCTTAATCTCCTAAATACATGCTTTGTGTTTTTTAAACTATACTACTAGACAAATTCATTGCTTTTGAGTCACCGGAAGTTTTTTATTGTGAAAATCAAAACCGGAATGAATGTTTTACACATTTTGACGTCTGTCACTTGTTGAGCACAGCGCCCGCACAGGAAACCCCGCAGCAATAATCTCATTTTACTGCCTTCAGCGAGCTGTTTTATGTCCGTTTTCACCAGAAATATTTGCATTCAACAGGACTGTTTCATTTTCCTTGAGTGTTACATTTTTTTAAAGAAACGCCCAGATAGGCTGAAGTTGAACTATTGCTGGAAACCTAGAAGGGCACTCATAAGTGGTTATCATGTCTGGCGAAGAGGCTCCAACTCCGCAGCAACAACCTGAGCAGGAGAAGAAGCTCGACGGACCACCGCCGGCTGGCTCAGAAGCACCGCAGGACTCGGGGAGCAGCCCTGCGGCCGAGGAGAAGCCTCTCTCCTTCAGGTCTCTGGTCCTGACGGGTTACGGGGGCTACGATAAAGTCAAGCTGCAGGTGAAGACGCAGAAGCAGCCGCAGCTGGAGGCAGGAGAGGTCCTGGTGCGCGTCAAGGCGTGCGGGCTAAACTTCGCCGAGCTGCTGGGCAGACAGGGGCTGTACGAGCTGCTGCCCGCCCCGCCTGTCATCATGGGAATGGAGGGCTCCGGGGTGATTGAAGCAGTCGGGGAGGATGTGAAGGACAGGAAGGTGAGTAAAGGCCTGCTGAATGCACTCACACCCACAAAATGCCACTATAAACCCATGGACAAAGTCCAGTCATGTGGCATGGAGCTGCTGAGGGTGTAGCTTTGATTTAATCCGGAGTTTACTGAAGTGTTTCTGGAGTAATTGTTTCTGGACTGGACACCTGCATCCTATTGGTTCTCAGTGGCACATGGGTTGTCACTGGCGCCCAAACAAGCTAGTAATATTTTCCAAACACTAAACCAGATTTTTTTTTTCTCTTGAGTTCCCCGTCTTTGTTTTGTGAGAGCATTAGAGAAATGAAGAAAACCTGTTAACTGTCGGCCTTTTGATGGCAGAAAGCTGCAAACGACAGCCATTTCCGTCACAATTTATTTGAAGAAAAGTCTATTAATAAGATCCTCTAATTTCTCTAGACTCGAGGGTCAGTAAAAAACAGTTTAGATGTAACGTTATGCTTTGACTAAAAAAACATGCCCAAATTATTCAGATGGCTGCATTTTCAATTTCCTAAAGCCCAAGCTGATACTGAACAGTCCAAAAAAAAAAAATGTCAGTGATATAAAACACAGGAAAGAAGATAATACTGACAATTGATAGACTGGAACAAATAAACATTTGTCCATTGATTGACTATTAAAATAGTTGCTGAATCAATATCTGTCGATCAATCAATTATTTAATCGATTGTTTCAGCTTGATATCTAACAATGTCATCTATTTGTGCAAACAGCCTTTTCCATGCTTTAAAACATCTCTGTGCAAGAGGTTGTCATGCAGAGTAAAAAGCAGAACCCCATGATAAATAACCTCCATCAGTCTAATCCGTTTATCCGTTTGTGGTCTATTCATTGCTGCAAAATGTAACATTCTGGCATTATGAATAGTTAGTGTTTGATTTACAGCGTGTACTTGGAAGTGTGTTAACATTCTTCTCTCTGGCACCTTGAGAACATTTTGAAGAAGTTTTTGATTTATTGAGTCTGAAGGAAAAAGAATATGCTATGTGTCTGTACCTCCTTTAAATCCAGTCACTGGTCTGTATGAACTGTATGAAGCATACAGGCACATTTTCCTGAGATACTGCAAAGCTCATCCCAGGGCATCCAGAGGCCGCTGGTTATGTGTACCGGTACTGTGTTTTTTGTGTGTTTGTTTTTTTACAATATATGGAGGATGAAGCCATAGTGACTCATTGAAAGCATGACTTCATGTCACAGGCATTTGCAAAAAAACTCCAGTTTTCACTTGGGAGGTTGAGATGTGTTTACTTGCAGTGCTACAAACAATCAAAGCAGCAGAACTTTGATCTGCTTATGTTCTGCGTGCGTACACTCATGCATATGGAAGACCCAAAACACTCATATTTGAATAACTTAACAGGACTTTTCAGCTGTATCATTGGGTTCAGCAGAGGAGCATTATTTGTTTTGTATGTAAATCAAAGCTTTTTGCTTTAGGATCTGAATAAGTTGAACCATGATCTGCTCTTCTTGCCAGTGTTTTAAGTGAAGCATTCAGGGAGCTTTGCACATTTAATCATTACAGTTAATCATCGTTCCCCCAACGCCTCACATACCGACTCTTTGTCACGGCCCTCTGCGTCAGATACCGACGCACAAGGCACTCTCATGCACTACGTGCACGTGCGGCTGGACCAGCTATTAAACAAAGAACAGAGAAGCTCTGATTAAAACACACACAGAGAGAGTGTGACTTCATTCTCTGTTCAGGATGCCATTACTTTATAAGTTTTCTAGGCTATTATTAAGTTCTAACATGTGCGTTTTGTAATACCGAAGCTCCTCCCTGTCCCTCTGTGTCAGTATGGAATTTCCCACTCCTCTCATTCCTCCCTTCATCCTTCTCTTCATTTTGAAGAGCAATAATCCTATATGGGGAGGGGTACGTTCACAAAACCTCCTTTCGGAAGGAAGCAGCAAAACACAAGACGCCACAAAACACATGAAATGGTCGCGCTCAGGTTAAGATTCGCGATTGTTGGTTAGTTTGGTGTAAGAATCTGTGTGGGACTGCAGTCGGGGATACATTAGGCTCACAGAGCAGCAGACAATTACATTAAGGGAAGACAAAGTGTTTACAGAGAGAGGGTGATCCTGTTTTACTCTGGCAAGATGGAGCCAGGCTCGAGCAGCAAGGCCTCTCCAGATGAGGACAGTGGGGTGTGGCTGGTTCATAAGACGCAGGGAAAGCAGAACGAGCAGATGTGTGATGTAGGATCCCATCACAGCATTACCTCGTCACAGATGTCTCTAGATAAAACGTGTTGGCATTCAAAGATTATGCCTTATAACTTGATTGATATTTTGGAAGACTGAGCAGTAATTTCCGTGTTAAACCATTCCTACCGGTCGCTTTGAAATAAATGCACCATCTGTTCTGCCAATAAAGTCTTTAATCAAGTTAATGTTGTGTGATGAGAGGATGTATAGCAATGTGTTCTATACTTAGCTCAGTACATTATTTTTTCAATTCAGAGCAGGTGCCTTTGATGTTTTATTATGAATGCATTATGAGTAATGTATATTTGATTATTGTAAAACAAAAAAACAATTCATTTGTTTTCCTTTGTCTGCTATTAAGAAGTGTTACATCTGTTGAATCATTTGCATCAAAGAGACAGCAAGAAGTAACATTTGTCACACCGTGTTTATATTTCAATGCACTGATATAAACAGCAGGAACAGTGTCTCACTTAAAACATTTTTAGAGTCACTGATTTAAATAAACAGCAGGTTTCCGCACAAACTTTACTGTCCTACTTCAAACATCACTTCACTTACCTCAATAGTTTTTGCCTACATTCCCGGAACTGAGCTCAGCCTTTTTAAAATTGACAATCATGCGTTTTTTGAGGTCACCCAGCGCGTGTTTGAAAACATTTCATAAGACCAGAGGTTGAGAAATTTTGTCAACCCCAAAAAGGAGCATCTGAGTCATCTGAGATGGAAGTTAAAGCTGGAAGTAAGAGCTGTTAGTTATCTCACTACAACAGACACATACAACATGTGTTTGTGTGTTTTTATTGTGTGTTTGTGTATGTGTGTTTGTGTTTGTCATCTGTCTATTCTTGTGATGTTTGTGTACAGCAGGAAGGGGGTGTGGCTCAGAGCTCTTGGGGCTGTTTTAACAGGAAGCTGTGCAGCGTTGACAAACAGACTTCTTTCCTGAGCCTTTCACTGTCAAGTTTCACAGAACCAATGATACTTTTACAATAGCACGTTCCTGTGGAGGAAAGCAGGAACAACATTTCCCACAAGCCCCCTTGTCTGAACTCATTTGAACAGAAATAGTTCGGGTACATGCAGCAGGTTTTATGTAATCTTGTTTAAAGTACATGCAGCATGTTTTAAGATGGCTGTGAGGTCTCAAGGCCAATTTTCTGGACTCCTGTAAAAAGAATGATGTAGAGAGAAAAAAAAGCCAAACAGACTGAACACATTTAGCGGTACACTTAGCTGAGCAGAACTGGAACGATCAGTCAATCAAGGACAAACAAGGAAAATGTATTTGTGACTATTTTGATAGTTTTTTGTCATTTTTCAAGCAAAAATACAAAACATTTACTGGTTCCAGCTTCTTTTTTTTGCGTCATATATTGTATGTGCCTAGACTGGGTAAACTCAGCCTAATCTGCTTGCGATTTGATTTCGCCCTGCAGCTCAGGCTGGAAGCCTGTACGTTTATCTATCCTGCTTCCGTTACAAATTTGCGGGAACCAATCACAAACTGGCTTATCCACCTGGCGTGCTATTGGCAGGTTTAACACAATGACGATAGAGAAGCGATCAAGCAGCTTTCTGTTTACAATCAACAAGCCGGCCACCAAAGTGCAGCACTCCATGGCAGCAACCCATTGATGCCGCTGTCGCTGCTACGTCACCCGGATCGTTGGTCTGATTGGTTGAAGGACTATCCAGTTGCGTACAGAGTCATTTGAACTATGCCCGATGATCACGCCTCTTGTGCAGTAGAAAATACAGAGCAGACTCCCCAGATGTTCAATCTTAAAAGATTGAGCTTTGTCTGTTGATAGCCAGACTAGTATGTGCCGGTAAATTAGCCCAATCACCATCACTTGAAAATTTGAATGGCCATTTTTCACTATTTTATACCCTAAACAATAAATCAGTCAAGAAATTTGACAGATTAATCAATGATGAAAATAATTACTGGTTGCAGATATGGTTCCAGTAGTTTAAATGTAATCCTAAAGAACCCGTTAAACATTTCAAGGAATTTGAGTTGAGTTACTTCCTTTGTAAGAATATGTATGTTGACAGAGCACTGCAGTAGTGTAATAACTTGCCCTCATGTCATTCAACTTTAAAGATACATCAGATGATTTCCTGCCTGCTTGACCTCAATTTTCTATTTGACTGTAGCACTGACAAGTGCAAAGGGGTGGTGACCCAAGAGATTGACTTATGGAAAAGGCAGTTACTTCTCATGTTCACACATCTGTCTTGTGGCCTTAAAGAGTCAGAACTAGGGTTGCAAAATTCTAGGAATATTCAAGGTGGAAACTTTGGTACTTTTGAAAATTCGAGGCAACAATGCAGGCTGTGTGCAAATTTAGGGATTAAGGTGAACAACTAACTCGTAAAATGTTTTACAATAAAAAATGAATGGAAATAGATCTATTAAAACTCCTCAATTAGCATGCTCAATCAAGCTACAGCCCACATGGTAACAGCTAGCGAGCAAAAACTAGCAGGTGTTATCAAATTATAAACTTTGTACTTTGCTTTAGGCTACTATCTGCTGGTTAACTGAAATATCATAAAACAATATAAAATATAATTACTCCGGTAATATAATCAAAACGTACATGAAAGCGCGTAGTCTTTTGGCTCAGAAGTGGTGGCAGTAGTGTGGGCTCCACATGTAATGGGAGAATGCACTGTTCCATCCATTTGGGTTGATTCCTATTTAATGGGCTGCTGGCCAATTATCTGTACATGTGATTGAAGCGTGCAATGTTGAATGCAATGCATAGTTACAATTCAATTAAATGGGCATACTTTCAACCAAAACATGCCATAAGACCTGCAGTCGTATTGATTTTTGATGTGTATTTCCTCCCCAAGTAATTATTATATTATTATGAAAAGGTCTGATTTTCACATTGAAATTTGCAAACATTCACAAGCTTCACTTCCCTTGGCAGTTTTCCAACCCTTTCCAACCCTAGTCATATCACACACACCATCACCACGGCGATTGCTTCAGTGTAACTTTCTCTCCTCCCTCCCTCTCTTCCTCTCTCTTTCCCTGAGGTGGGGGACAGAGTCATTGTGTTGAACCGCAGTGGCATGTGGCAGGAAGTGGTTGTTGTGTCCGCCAACCTCACCTTTCCCATGCCCGAGCAGATGAGCTTTGAGGAAGGTGCTGCGATCCCTATTAACTACCTAACTGCCTACATGATGCTGTTTGAGATGGCCAACGTGAGGCCGGGCAAGAGTGTTCTCATCCACATGGCAGCAGGTAAGACACACAGTGAATACTGAAAACCCAAAGCAGTGAGTGTATTCTGCACGCGGCATCATTTCCCCAGGTTAGCCCAAATAAAATCAGTGGTGTCTGAAATACTGATAAGCAACACATAATGAAGAACTCTTTTTTTATTTTAATCTTTTTCTTGAATTGATCAGTCACTTGAAAATATGACACTATAATAATGAAGATGCAGTACAGGCCAAAAGTTTGGACACACTCATTTAATGCGTTTCCTTTTACATTGTAGATTCTCACTGAAGGCATCAAAACTATGAATGAACACATGTGGAATTATGTACTTAACAAAAAAGTGTGAAATAACTGAAAATATGTCTTATATTCTAGTTTCTTCAAAGTAGCCACCCTTTGCTCTGATGACCTCTTTTGCACACTCTTGGCATTCTCTTGATGAGCTTCAAGAGGTAGTCACCTGAAATGATTTTCCAACAGTCTTGAAGGAGTTCCCAGAGATGCTTAGCACTTCTTGGCCCTTTTGCCTTCACTCTGTGGTCCGGCTCACCCCAAACCATCTTGATTGGGTTCAGGTCCGGTGACTGTGGACGCCAGGTCATCTGGCGCAGCACTCCTTCACTCTCCTTCTTGGTCAAATAGCCCTTACACAGCCTGGAGGTGTGTTTGGGGTCATTGTCCTCTTGAAAAATAAATGCAACTAAACGCAAACCGGATGGGATGGCATGTCACTGCAGCATGCTGTGGTATCCATGCTGGTTCAGTATGCCTTCAATTTAAAAAAAATCCCCAACAGTGTGACCAGCAAAGCACCCCCACACCATCACACCTCCTCCATGCTTCACGGTGGGAACCAGGCATGTAGAATCCATCCGTTCACCTTTTCTGCGTTGCACAAAGACACGGCGGTTGGAACCAAAGATCTCAGATTTGGACTCATCAGACCAAAGCACAGATTTCCACTGGTCTAATGTCCATTCCTTGTGTTTCTTGGCCCAAACAAATCTCTTCTGCTTGTTGCCTCTCCTTAGCAGTGGTTTCCTAGCAGCTACTTGACCATGAAGGCCTGATTCATGCAGTCTCCTCTTAACAGTTGTTCTAGAGATGTGTCTGCTGCCAGAACTCTGTGTGGCATTCATCTGGTCTCTAATCTGAGCTGCTGTTAACTTGGGATTTCTGAGGCTGGTGATTCGGATGAACTTATCCTCAGCAGCAGAGGTGACTCTTGGTCTTCCTTTCCTGGGGCGGTCCTCATGTGAGCCAGTTTCATTGTAGCGCTTGATGGTTTTTGCAACTGCACTTGGGGACACATTCAAAGTTTTCGCAACTTTCCGGACTGACTGACCTTCATTTATTAAAGTAATGATGGCCACTCGTTTCTCTTTACTTAGCTGATTGGTTCATGCCATAATATGAATTCTAAAAGTTGTCCAATAGGGCTGTCGGCTGTGTATCAACCTGACTTCTGCACAACACAACTGATGGTCCCAACCCCATTAATAAGGGAAACAATTCCACTAATTAACTCTGACAAGGCACACCTGTGAAGTGAAAACCATTTCAGGTGACTACCTCATGAAGCTCATTGAGAGAACACCAAGGGTTTGCAGCGCTATCAAAAAAGCAAAGGGTGGCTACTTTGAGAAATCTAAAATATAAACATATTTTCAGTTATTTCACACTTTTTTGTTAAGTACATAATTCCATATGTGTTCATTCATAGTTTTGATGCCTTCAGTGAGAATCTACAATGTAAATAGTCATGAAAATAAAGAAAACGCATTGAATGAGGTGCGTCCAAACTTTTGGCCTGTACTGTACATCATTCCTGCAAGTTATGCCTTCTTCTCTCTGTTTGATTAAAGCTGCAGTAGGTAAGATTGTGAAGAGCCAGGACTTTGCCAACAAATTTGAACATCGACAACTTCTCAGTCCCTCCCCCCTTTCTGCTGCAGCCCAAACCGTCTCCTAAGCCCCTCCCACACAAGGGAGTTTGACAGAACCGCCGGCATGTCAGACAACATGTTCAATAACTAAACGCCAACACAACGTTAACTTTACTCACCAACAGTAAAACGATGCTAACTAGCAGGCTAGCGTTAGCCATTTCAGTATCATATCAGACCGACCACTGTGCTAACGTTACTATCATCCTCACTAACGTAGCTTTGTGGACTTTTGACTACTAATAACCAAGTGAAAGATAAATCATTCATGGTAATTATGTTACCTGTCGAGAAGAAATGTGGCTACATCTGCATCGTTCTTCAGATCTTTAAAATCCTGCAGCCACGCCACCTCTGAAAAGCCACTCCATTATTCACGGAGTTTTGGAAAACCTTTCTGCAGCTTGTGCGCGGGGAGGGGGGAGGGGAGAACGCTATATATGCGTGTGCCTGAGCAGTGATTGACAGGCAGATAGACCCCCCCCCTGTGGCCCTGATTGGAGAAAATCGACCGGGAGCGGTGGAATTTTGCCAATGGCACTACAGGCTGTAGGAGGTGCCAGAGGAGCTGTCTTTTTTTTTTTTTTTTTTTTACATAATTCATGTAGTTCTACTGGAACATAGGGTCAGTTTCAGCAAATATGACAGAAAGTTAGTTTTATAAGACTTACCTACTACATCTTTAAGCATTTGTGCCATTTAGACGACAATTTTGATTACTGAATCATCATTTAAGTTATTTATTTTCAAAAAGGCAAACAAAACAACTGCTGGTTACACATGTGAACAGTTGCAACAGTTCTTTCTGTTCATATTGTTGTAAATGTAATATCTTTTGATTTTTGACTTTGTAAGTCGGACAAAGCAAGCAATGAGAAGAGGTCTCCCTGGGTTCTTTAAAGTTGTTGAAATCTATTTGTCAGTATTTCTGACATTTCAAAAACAATACGCTGAATTGAATTGAAAAAGATAACAGTATAAACATACATGACAAATGAACCTAGTGCTATACCACTGTGATTTCAGCCACGATTGATCTCCTCAAACTAAATCAGTGGTTTCCATTATGTTGTACGGTTGGACAGACAGTCTCCCCCATGATTTAGTTGTGATGTATAACAAAGATGTCCCCTCCGTCTCCTGGGTAAACTGTGAAGAGTCACTATGTTGAAAAATAATTAACGTGTGTGTGTGTGTGTGTGTGTGTGTGTGTGTGTGTGTGTGTGTGTGTGTGTGTGTGTGTGTGTGTGTGTGTGTGTGTGTGTGTGTGTGTGTGTGTGTGTGTGTGTGTACAGCGTATTCATAAAATGGAAAACAGGATCATTATCAGGCATGGTTGCTTTGGCAACTCCTGACATTTGCTATAGTGTTCATTTAAACACAGTAGGATGGAAACCATTGATATGCATCTTTAAACAATGAACTTTAACCTTAGCTTTTGCTCAGATGAAATATATAAATTTAGGTATACTATGAATGGGAAATTATGTGAGCTTTTATAGTGGGTTTGTTTTATCAACTGCTGTTGTTTTTTTAAATTTCAGCCAATTCGACATTTTATTTACTTTCAAAAATCACAGCAGTTCTCGGATAACATTATTTTGGTTATAATTCCAGATTGATCGTGCGTTACCTGTGTGCCTTATTGTGCTATACTTGATAGATGTTATGTGGTGTGTTAACCTGAGAGCTACAGACACACACTCAGATGTTCTCTTAAGAGTGGTCCTCCCATGAAACCTTTCAGATGGGCTGTTAAACATCTTCAGGACAACACAGTGTGCACTTCAGTGTACCGAGTCACGAGTCTTTATGCCATTTTTGTCATCTTTGTTAGAAGTTATTTATTATATGTTTAAAAGATGTTAATGCTGTAGTAACTCCGATAGCTCAGTGTTTATCAACCACTCTTGAGTCCCAAGTACACAGGTCAGTTAATATCAGCATCCACTATCATGGTCCAGTGCTCTTCTTCATTTCTCTCTCTCTCTCTCTCTCTCTCTCTCTATGGCCAAGTTTCAGTGTTGCATGTGTGGGTGGCTGTCAGCTGACCTGTATGAATCAGCCACACAAGCCCGAGTGAAGGAGAGGGCAGGAACTAGATTACTGGTGAGCCTGCACACCCAGGCAGCCATCATTCTGACAAACCTTGCACTGTTAAACGGTTAAAGGCCACAGGGATCAGAAAGCAATTTCAGCTGTTTGTTCCTCGATCTTCCAAGGTTTCAACCACCCTAAATTCACATCACCAACCACTTTAAAACTGAGTGTGATGCCACTACTGCGACTGGAGTTATTAGCAGTGAATCTGACCATAATCCTAGTTTTGAATGACTGAGCCATACAACACAGTCTTGTGAGGTATTACGTATTTGTGAAAAAAGCACTTGAAGCCAGTGTAGTTTCACTGAGTATTTCAGAGAGGGGTCACACTGAGGTTTCTGTCTGCACATCTCTAGGTGGTGTTGGTTTTGCTGTTACCCAGCTGTGTCAGACTGTGCCAGATGTGACGGTTTTTGGCACGGCATCAGCCCCTAAACATGAGACCATTGCTCAAGGCGGGGTAACTCACCCCATCGACTATCGCACCAAAGACTACGTGGAGGAAATCCGTAAAATCAGCCCGAAAGGTGAGAAAACACAGAAATGCACATAGTGTTTAAGTACATAATCCGTAAATCCTTACCTGCCTTGCCTGGCCAGTCATATTTTTATATTTAATGTTAACACAATGTCAGTGTATTTTGTTTGTTTATATAGAGACATAGAATGTTCCTCATCTTTATATTTTCTTTCCATCCATTTCTTTTTTTTTTTTTTTTTTCTCTCTGCAGGAGTGGACATCGTCCTCGACCCACTTGGTGGTTCAGACACCCAGAAAGGCTTTAGTTTGTTGAAACCTTTGGGCATGCTTATAGTCTTTGGTAAGACATCTGGATTTGTTAGGTCTCCCTTATTGTATTTGTATTTATGCCTTATTTTACCTGCTTAAATGTTGATGTTTTTATGCTGTTTAGCATAATTTTAATCCAAAAATGAATAGACCTCAATGGTAGCTAACAGAGCTGAAAAGTACCTTAAGTACATTTACTGAAGTACTATAATTTAGTACAGTTTGTGGTACTTTACCTGAGTATTTCCATTTAATGCTACTGTACTCTACTACAATTCAGAGGGACAAATTGTGCTTTTATATGACAGCTTAAGGTGCTAGTTACATTGAAGACACCCTAATAAATAAGTATATGGTACATACTGTATACTGTTGCTCAACAAAACAAAATCCAAGGACAAGATTCATCTCAGGTGCCAAAATTGAATTGGGACACAGTTTAATTAAATAAATTTTTTCATTATGTCTTATGTTCTACAAGATACAGTAGCTATAAATAGCTATAAATGAATCTCCTTGTGGTTTTTAATGTATTCTGTTCTATTGTGCGTCCTTCTAGGTGCAGCCAATTGTGTGACAGGGCAGAAAAAGAACCTGTTGGCCATGGCAAAGACCTGGTACAACCAGCTCTCTCTCACCACGCTCAAACTGATGCAGTCCAACAAGGCAGTCTGCGGCTTCCACCTGGGCTACATCACTGATGATCAGCTCATCAGCAGGACTATGTTCAAGCTGCTGGAGCTCTATGGGCAGGGAAAGATCAAGCCCCGCATTGACTCATGCTATCACTTTGAGGAGGTTGGTTTAATCATGTTTTAAATCTAAAATGTGAAAGAGGTACTACTATGAAGCATGCATGATAGGACCCTTAGAGCTGAGGTGAAACAGTATCTATCTTCTTATTGAAGGGAAAACTTTATAAAGATATCTTTGAAAAGAAAAGAAATTCAATGATAGTCCTTGTCTTTCAGACATATTGAGAAATACACTTCTTGCTGAGGGTTAGATGAGAAGATCAATACCACTCATAGAAATGAAAGTGGTATCAATCTTCTCATCTAAGCCTAGGCGAATTAGCATATTTCGCAATATGTCGAACAATTTCCTAAATGTTTGAATACAAAAGAAGTACTTAATGTTTTCTCAGCTGCACACTCACAGTATACATGGTAAAGTACACGTACATCACACAGGAGGAGCTCCACTGAAGCTTCTTCTGCATCACAACCTTCTGGTGTTTTCCTCTTTTGCATCACCTTAGTGCCCCCATCAGATGAGTCAGTACTTAGGGGCTGTTGCTAGGTGACGGGTCTACTGTATATTGTTGCCGTGGCATCCACTACTTAAGAGGATAGCTCTGTGTTTCAAGTTGCTCTGGCTGGCTTCGAGGATAGACAGCAGTGTGATGACAGACTATCCTGGCATTGTTTGCAAGCAACAGCTGAGGCAGGAAATATGGCAGAGATACTATGACCGTAGATAGAGCCATTGTGTTCATTAATCTTCCTCGTTTTGGCTGATGGGTCATTATTGGTCAAATATTCTCGTCATAATTGCTGTTTTTTTTTTTTTTTATAGATTTTATTTATTTAAAATGTATGATACATTAAATCCAAAGGATAACATACATTACCAACATGATGCTAAAAATCAAGACTGTTAAAAAATGCATAAGCTAAAATTAAGCAATAACAATGTTTTAAGCATAAATTACATCAGTACAAACTAACCCAAACACAACCGTTTTGCTCCTCTGTCTTCTCTCAGGTGACTGATGCCTTCAGGCGCATGCACGAACGCCAAAACATCGGAAAAGTCATCCTTCTTCCTGAAGCAAAGAAGGAGGAAGAGAAGCCAAAGTCCAGCCCTGAGCTGGTAGAAAATGTGGAAAAAACTGAAGCCGCCGTCAACGTCAAGGAAGAAGAGACCACAGAGGAAGTTAAAGCCGAGGATTGAGTAAGAGTGTTTATTTGAATGATGTTTTCAAGCACTTCCTGAATGAGTTCCCTATTGTTCATTTGTCAAAAAGAGAAGAAAAGCGAGATGCCATGAATTCTTTGACGTTTTTTCAAATGTTTATGAAGATTTTGTCGTGCAATATGTCTGTATTGTAGTGTCTATGTTGGGAATACTTGTGTTTTAAATAAGAATTAACTGCATTATTGTACATTACATGAGGAATAATACCTTCTCATTACAGATGGCTGTTAAAAAATGACAAAATGAAGGCGTGTGGCTTCAAAATTTTAGCTCCCCGTGACAACAGCTCTAAAATAAATATTTGCAATGACAACAAACCAGGGCCAGTATGTATAAAGCTTCTAATAAATGGTCCCAAAAATGGTCCTACACGTATACATGATTATTATTAATATGGGACCTGATGCAAGGCACTTATTCTTGAAGGGTAACTACCATTTTTTTTCAACCTGGACCCTATTTTCCTATGTTTTTGTGTCTAAGTGATGGATGGGAACAACAATCTTTGACATTGGTTCAGTATTAAGCAAGATCGCTGCAGTCGGCAGCGGCGAAACAAGCTACAATGTAAGTTGATAGGGAAATTGTCCAGCTTTGATTTACCTTCACAAAAGTGCTCGTTTTGCAGATTACTATTCTGTGACAACATTATGGAACGGATCCCTTCAGAGGTATACCTTTTAAAACCTCTTTGAGACCTTTCAGTTTAACCAGAAACAGCTCTGAGGTCGCTAGCACTAAACCCAACAGACTCCATTTAAAAAAAGCAATACTTTTAGCGTGTATAGAGCCAACCTATTTTCACATGTAAATCGGTAAACTATGTGTTTATTTCAACCCAAACTAGAGTTGTGATGCTTGGAAAAGTGGAAAGACAACCCAAAACGGCTTTTCATAGTTTTATTTTGTTTCTGTCGACTTTGACTGAAGTGTATTTTACAATGCTAAAATTACTGTTTATTTACATGGAGTCTGGTGGGTTTTCGCAGATGATTTTATGTTTAAAAAAAGGATTTTACTCTTTAACAGAAAGGTCGACGTCCTTAGAAATCATTTCCATAATTTTGTCAGACATTGCCCTATCAACTTACATTGTAGCTTGTTTTGCCGCTGCCGACTGCAGCGATCTTGCTTAATACTGGACCAATTTCAAAGATTGTTGTTCCCATCAGTCAGTAAAACCTTTGTCCTATATTTGTAAAACAAAAAAGTGTCTTCATACATACCGGCCCTGTTCTGTCTACAAAGTTAAAGATTTATCTCCATACTTACCCAAAATACATTTCCTGAACTTTGTGTTTTTTTTCTTTAATCAGCGTGATTCATTTGTTGAAGTAATGACTAACTGTAATCAAGTTTACCAACCCAAGCCTGTTTTTTCAGTAATTAGTGTGAGACTTGTTATATAGTAGTGGCATAGTGGTGATCGTTCTGGTTTCATGGCTTGTGATGCACTACTCCTATTACTATTCCTTGTTAATGAATGTTGTTGGACAATAGTCTCTCTTTGGAAAGCCCAGGTCAGTATTGTTTTCTAGTTTGAATTGTAATATTTTGTCTCGTATATTTGTGCCAAGTTTAAAGCCAGCTTTCACCACTGCCGTCAAGCCAACTGTGAATAACAATTGCGGGACTTCCCTGCCTTGGCATTCGTTGCCCGTGGGTTTCCAAACAATGTCAAGCTGAACTTGAGCTAAAACAGTTTGGCAAGCCATGTGAAGGCAGGCTTTCTTGCCTTGATTGATTAAGCTGCTTTCTTAAATCCTACATTGCCTCTCAAATAAAAAATTAGTGCCATGTTTACTGAAATACATAAATATATATAGGAGTGGGTTGAAAAGAAAAGAAAAACTGAGGTGATGCTTTGCTTTTATGTACTTTGTTTCTGTACTCAATACATATTCAGTATAGTGATGGATTATTAAGCTTCCATTTTCTTCACAGTAATCACTTTTATGATTTTCTTTTTAATGTTTCTTTGAATGGATGACCTTAAATAGTGGGCTCAGTATGTTTTGTCCAGCTGTGGGTCTAATTCATTGCTGTGATGCAGAAGACACTACTGAAGCACACAGTTTTCCCTCCATTCACACCACAGCAGCTCCTCACATTGCTCTCCCCTCCCTCTCATTCCTGCATTCTGTTTCACTCTGGACCTGCGCTCTCTCTCCCAAAGTTTCACAGATAATTATTTATATTATTTACATTTGTGACATTTTTTTTTCTTTTGGCCACTTGGACACATATTGTTAAGTTTGGCCAGTTTTCCTTCTAGTATGAAGTAAGATCTGATGTGGATTTTAAGAGGGAACTGGAGTTGGCTCATTGTGATTATTTGATGTTCATCTTGTTACAAAAATCCCAGTGTGTAAGATTTTTTTATTCTTTCAAACTTTATTTTGGGGTGTTTCTCTACTTATTTGTGAACCCACAAGTCTTTTGTTTGCCCGTCTTTTAGAGTAAAATGCCAGAATTTGTAGAGTGAGACCCTGCAGCTCTTTTAAGACATCCATGGCATCTCTCTCTCTCTCTATCTCTCTATCTCTCTATCTCTATCTCTCTGAAATGAGCTATGATTGGCCAGAGTCTCCAGTGATAGCTAGATGATCTGAAGCAAACAGAGCCAAGAGGAGGTGCAAGTTTATCTCTCAGACCACTTGAATTACAATATGCTGAAAGATTATTATGGAATTTTGCCCAACAATGGCAAAACTGAAGTGCCTACCACAGCTTAGATAAAGAATAAAAAACACTGCTAAATCCTCTTTGCATATATTTCTGTAATGCTATAAGATTTGACCCATTTAACATGATTGCAGTGAAAGCTAGGAAATATAACTACATTGTGCCTAAATGTAATCTTCAAAAGTGGTTGTCTAAAATGTGAGAAAAGAGTCATGTTTCCCATAATAATTTGACAACAATATGCATAAACTGATAAAGTATTCACTCATGCAGCAAGGGACATCTATTGGTGCAATTGTGACTTTAAATAAGTAATTAAAATACTCTCCACACTGTTGTCTGTGAATAAAATGAACCATGTAAAATGTAAAACATCCTAAATTCAATTGATCCTCCTCAGTTCAACAAATATTTTATACTTTGAAATAAGACATCACATTGGTTCAGTTATAAAATTCTAAAACATTGTTATAGCTCATAAAAAAAATTATAATAACCCATTATAATAGCCAACCATTCAAAGATTCTAGCACGCTTTATCACTTATTCAAACATATCTGCAAAAAACATTATTATAAATATGATTGTAATCATTCTGTGAGCCTATTAATCTCTCTGTCGTCATCCATGTTGAGCTCCAAACCATTTTTATCTCGGTAAGTAAAAGATTTGATGTGTTACTGCATTTATGATGGTGATCAAACAACGCTGCCTTTTTTAATTTTTATACACACTTTATGTACACTTGCCTTCTATGTTAAATGGCACTAACCTGTCTGTATTATTAATTATTAAAGTGTTATCACATTATATTCCTCTAAGCTTGTGAATTATTCAATTGATTCTGTAACGGTCAAAAGGGCATTAAGTTGACCCTTATGATTGGGTACTAAGTGAAACCCAGAAAACAAGCAAAGGTGTGATCATAGCATAGTTTATCAAATGCCCTACAATGAAGAAGAACCAATTTGTATTTGGTTGACTAATATTCTTAGACATACATGGCAACCAGCAGGGGTCCTCACCTGGTCACTTTTGTACGTGCACTCAGCTTTTCTTCAGCTGGAGCATCTCTGATTCAGCTTCCTGTTCTGTCCAAGAAACCAAAACTTGACCATGGAAGACTAGAGCCCTGTTCTTCAAATGTGGTTTAGCTAATCCACGCAAACATGCTGTTATCAGGCTAAAATTATCCTGTGAATTCTCATACAGCTAATTTGATTCTTTGAGCACAGTTTGAGGACTGATTTGTTAATCTTAGTGTTTATATTATTAAAAAACTCAGAAATCCAGATATTCAGTGTTCATCACTAAGTTTTACTCTTAGCATTTTTTTAACACCTTTTTGTTGTTATAGGTGTCATTTAGGGTTGTTCTGCAGTGAATCACACTGACATAGTACAGGAAAGAAAGACTCTCAGCAACAAAATTTACTTTTGTGAAACTTGACTTCTAAAAAAAACAGTATGGCAGAAAAAATATTTTTCTCAGATAGCCTACATAATCTTGAAAGTAATGTGCAAAGGTCAAAAGTACATGTGCCAAACACTAAAGAGTACACGTGTGAAGTACAGATGACTCAAACATCAGATTAGGTGTACAACTCAACAGGGGCGGTGCGAGGGTCAAGGGAGAGTCAGGGGTCACACATCGATCCATAAATATTGGAATGTAAGTAAGTGCTATATGAATAAATTATTATTATTATTACAACTTCAAACACGCTGCTAACTGACAAAAATAGCACTTTTTTCCTTTAACATACACTGCAAATGATCACAGTATTGGTAATGAATCATGAAGGATACTAAACACAACATATTAACTACAGCATGTTCACAAAGGGTGGAGAGACTGAGTTGTTCTGACACATTGATTAACAGCATGCTTATTATCCCCTTTTTCTTTCAGCAGAGAATGTAACTACATGTTTATCTTGTTCTTAGCTCAGCTTGTCCAGCCCTTTGTACAGCAGATACTAAGAACAAGTCCTTTGTTTTACCCTCAGCTGTGTGCAGAGGATGACAGTCTTATACACGTATAGCTGCTGCTGCTGCTGCTGACTCCAACCGAAATGCCTTCATTTAGTTACAACTTGTGTTTTTCAGAACTACAACACACCTTTCTGCCACAGTGCAACAGCTGTTTGATTGTCTGTTATTAGTAGGCTAATTTATTATTAATGTTAATATTGGTGCTACTGTATTAGCCTGAATTATACTTTGAATACAAATTCATCGGACAATATACAGCACTGTACATTATGGCATAGCTACGTGACTGGTATGTTATGGTGTCCAATTACAGCGGGGAAGCCTAGCTGTGTCCAGTGAGAAACAACTGACAAACAACAAGACATCTTGTTTGCAAAAATAATGTTTTGACAAAAGTACATACAATATAGAGCAGAATTCAACTGGTTGTAAAGTAACTTAACTTAAGTCTAAAAAAAGGTGTTTGCAACTATATTTGTGTTCTATTGAATTTTGACCGACAGCAACTGGCCATTAAAAGCTTTGTAAAGGTAGAATATGTTGCAGAGCTGGATTGCATTGGATTGTATAGATGTAGCCTACCTACTAATGTGACCAATAAATAAATACTCTGATCTTTTACTTGAGTGAAAGTAGCAATACAGTATAAAGTATTGGCTTCAAAATATACTTAAAGTACCAAAAGTAAAAGTACTTGTCATTTTGCAGAATGGCCCTTTTCAGATATTATGTAGTTGGATAATAATTACTGTGTTCATCACTTTAATGTTGCAGCTGGTGCAGGTGAAGCTAATTTTAAGTACGTTTTATACTGCCAGGTGGCATAATACATAGCCTAATCCATTAGTTGATTTATATTTTGTGTTGATAATCAAAATCTGCAAAGTAACTGATGTTGTCAAATACAGTACATAGTGGAGTTTAAAATGAAAAAAGTATAGAGGGTAGAAGGTAGAAGTATAAAGTAGCATAAAATGCAAATACTCAAGTAAAGTACAAGTACCTGAATATAGTACTTAAGTAGCCTATTACTTGAGTAAGTGTAGCCTACGTCCATGCCTAGGCCTATTTTCCACCACCGAAAGTGGGCATAGCCAGGGAGTGTATCTTAGGCAGCAGTGACCATTGCTGCAACAAATTCAGAGTGAAGTGAGTATGGCTATGGATGTGCAATTGCCTGTTGTTTCTGTCAAATTCGGCTATTTCTTAAACGTCAATGAAAATAATGTTACTCTCTTGGGCTTTTAATTTGAAAGGTTACGTCGGAAGCCCTGTGTTTACGCTTGCTTGATACAGTGGCTTTAAATGGGAATACCCTCTGTGCGCTATTGTGGGAGTCTCCTTTAAAAAAAATCTTGTTGTGTCACTGGGATGCAGTCGCCGGAGCCGGGCACCAAGTCTACCATCCCCGCCCATATGACCACCGCCGGTAGGCCAGACTTTCTGTCTTATTCCGCACATTTCCTTCTGTTTTTGTGATTTTATTGTTAGAACTAATCTTTGCCGTTTCACCTAACCTAACGACTCCTGACAGAGCCGCGCTAATGACTTTCAATTGTAACCTCTCACGCAGGAATAGCTGCTCCGCGTTAAAATTAGATAGCTTAGTGTGTAAGTATGCCCTATTAATAATGTAGCTGTTGAGGGAGACCAGGCGTACGGTCACTTTGCCAGCACAATGCGTCGATGCAGCCAAACAGCTTACAGGCCGTTTGCATTACTGAGCACCAGCTTGTCCGATGTTATCATATTGTCAATGAACTGACATTGTCATAGTATGCATGCATTTAATCATGTCCCGTCAGTGCAAGCTTCCCTGCAAACCAAGACATTTATTAATTCAAATACATATATATTATCATATAACCTATCAAATATACAATTTTAAATATATAGCTGCCGTTTGGTTGTGTGGTTTATTCAAAAAGGTTTTGGTCTATTCACGTATTTGGCATCAAGTTTCACTCTCTGTTCTGTTCTTCTACAAAGGTGTTTGGATTGATATCGTTTGCATGCAAAGGTTGTGCAAGATATCCTATTATGGCACATGACCTTCTTAAATCCTAATCTTAAAATTGTCAGAGCATGTGGTGTAGTGATAGTATGTCCCTTCTCAATTATTATTGATTTTTACTCAGTCCCATACAACTTGTTTGTTTCCAGTGGTGGAAGAAGTACCCCGACCCTTGACTTATCATAAGTATATATACTTAAGCATCAACAGCAGAGTACTCATTATGCAGAATTATTATTATTATAATAATGGTATACTAAGTATTATACTATTATTACTAATGCTAATTACAGATGTGTAAATAGGAATACAATGTTGTAGCTGGTTGAGTTAATTTGAACTACTTTATATACAGTTAGGTAGTGTAATCTATAACAATAGATTACATCATAGTTTACAGGATAATATATAAATGATTGAACTGTTTTACAAAGGCAGAGAGCAGTATAACTACAGAAGAAGGCTCTTAGCCAGACTATCTTCTTTAGCGTTCTTGTCCATTTTACCTCATGACCTGGCATCATAAAATCATTTATAATTAAATACATTTAAACATGTGATTTCAAGGTATTTTAACCAATTCAAATCATGTGAATTCCTCTGAAGACAGCTCAAATACTACTCTTTTAAACTAGGCTAGCTGCCTGCTGAACTACCTTTTAGCAGGAGTATATAATCTGGTGTTACTTGTTTTCTCCATTATGATTAGATTTAGTTACTGCCTTATCTATTTGGCACAACAAACCCATGTTGAACAATCAACATAGGAAACTACCTTACCAGCTAGCCTTGACTAGCCGGAGTGCAGTCATTGCATTTTGGTTTTTACCTCTGTTTTCTAGTTCTTGCAAGTTTGTTCATGCCAAAGTTACTAATTTTGTGGCATAACAATGTTTATATGGTTAAACAGATGTCAACTAGAATTACCGCCTCACGGTTGTATGCCTCCGCCAACCAGTCAAGTTGCAGTTTACATCTATGTCTGTTCAGACTCATATAATATAGGGAAGACTTTGAAGCAATTGTTTAAATTGTTAAATGTATTAAGTGTATTTTTTGGCAAACCATGGATGCTTCATACACATCTTCAACACTGCAGCACAGAAGATTTAGGCCTATACGATCACAGTTTCAAGATTAGTGTAATCAATTCAGTATCCGACCAAAGGTCTCCCCTTCTGTTCCTGAATTATGGTGTTGAATAATGGCCAGAAAAAGCGTTTTTGCCGAACATTATGATGTCAAAGTGAAGTTGACCTTTGGGACATAAAATGTCATCACTTCATAATTTTATCCTAATAGACATTAGTGTCAAATGTTGTCATAAATAGAGTTGGAATTCTCGAATTATAGGCAAAAAAACAAAACATTATGCCTCCGACCATGGCTGTCGCTGGCACGGAGGAATAAAAAGTCCAAGATTCTGATCTCCATTTTGACCAAATATGTAGTTACTGGATTTGTAGAGTAGAGAGTATAATATATATATATATATATATATATATATATATATATATATATATATATATATAGATATAGATATATGTCCATGTAAATGTAAATACATCAAAAGTAGTAATTGTAATTGAACATTGAGTAGATTTACTTTTTTAATGCCTCACCACTGCTCGTTTGTCATATTTGTTCCATTTATGGTAAAGGTATGCTGTGACGTAACAGCTCTCGTCACTCAAGTGAAGAGAGTCTTGTGCTGCAAATATATCGGCTATGTAAATATTGAATTGGCCCTGATCCGAGATCTGGCATGTATAAGTGAAGTTTATTTCTCTGAATCCTAAAGGAATGAAGGAATGTCTGTGTGGAGAACTGTGATGAGGATAGGAAGTGTACGACTATGTGTTGCATATCAGATGCTGCAGTGATTTAAACAAAGACAGTCTGATATTTCATACAGGAACATGGGTTACTTAGAGATTTCTTTTTTTTTTTTTCACTAAGTGTGATGAACATCCTGTTTATGTGTTGTTTAATTTAAACTCTTCTCCCTTCCTTTCCTCATGTAAGCATATGTTTCCCCTACAGCTTAAAGCCTAATTAAGAGTATGTTTATGTTTCCTGAGCCCAGTGTGGTTCGGGGCTGCATGTTTAATTAAACCTGGACACAGGGTGATGTCATGATGTATTTGGCACCCTGCCATGACATTTTTATTTTAAGAGAGTCATAGAACAGTAGAGTGCTCCTCAGAATCTGTTGTCCTTGAAAAAGAAAAAGAAATTTTTTTTTTCCATTCCCCACATCTCCTTTTCTTAGAGAGGGACCGCTCACCGTTTCCTCCACACACCAAAGATGACAGCTCCACCAAACCTAACCCATGCAGCGCCACAGCATCAGCGCTTTTTGGTGTTGTTCGACTTTGATGAAACCGTCATCAATGAGAACAGTGATGATGCTGTTGTGCGTGCTCTACCAGGGCAACAGCTTCCTGAGTGGCTGAGAAACAGCTACAGGGAGGGGCACTACAACGAGTACATGCAGAAGGTCTTGGTTTATATGGCGGAGCAGGGCGTGTCTGAGGACTCCATCCATTCAGCGGTGGAGAAGATCCCACCCACACCTGGCCTCCTGTACCTCTTTCAGTATCTGCAGAGCCACGAGCAGGACTTTGAGCTGGCGGTGGTCTCCGACGCCAACATGTACTTCATCGAGACGTGGCTGGAGCGTGCTGGGGTGCGTCACCTTTTCCGGAAGATTTTCACAAACCCGGCAAGTTTTGATGTGACTGGCCGTCTTGTGCTGCTCCCTTTCCACTCCCACTCGTGCTGCCGTTGTCCTGACAACCTATGCAAGCAGGTGATCCTTCGGGAGTATCTGGCAGGCCGACAAAAGGAGCGTGGTGGTGCTCCCTTCCAGAGGGTATTCTATATCGGAGATGGGGCCAATGATATCTGTCCCTCTCTGGCTCTGGGGCCCCGGGACACAGCCTTCCCCAGGAGGGACTTTCCCATGCACAGGCTGCTGCTGGAGATGCAGCAGTCCCAGGCAGCCATGTTCAAGGCAAACATAGTTCCTTGGGTCAGCGGCGAGGACATAGTGGACTGCCTGAAGAAAATTATTTTGGAAGAGAGATGTTAAGAAGGTTTTAGACATGAAGTATTGTGTTTTTTTTTTTTTTTTTTTTTTTTTTTTTTTTTTTTTTTTTTTTTTTTTTTTTTTTTTTTTTTTTTTTTTTTTTTTTTTTTTTTTTTTTTTGGGGAAAAAAAAGGGTATTAGGGGGGCAGGGGAATATAGCAAAGGTGCACCAACCCCAGTCCTGGCGAGCAGCAGGATATGCATGATTCTACTCCAGCCACACTCGGTACCTGTAAAGATGTAGCCAAATAGTGTGCATCTATTCGAATCACCTTCTTGGCCGGTAGCAGTTGCCAGGCAACCAGTTGAGATTCAAAAAGTCACTGCAACTGGCCAAAAAAAAGTCCACCACATAACCCCTCATAAAACAGTTAATTGTAATTTTTACACTTTTTTTTTTTATATGCATTAAACAAATGACAGTTACGATGGTAATGTGAGTGAGTTTTATACACAAAGGCATACTTTTACGTTTGGATAGAGCCAGGCTTGCTGATTCTCCTTGTTCTTCATGCTAAGATATCTGGCAGCATATTTACTGTACTGTACAGACGAGAGAGTGTAATCGGTCTTCTCAAATAACTCTCCGCAAAAAGGAATAAGCGCAATTCCCAAAATGTCGAATTGTTCCTTTAGTGCTAGCCTGGTACAAAAGCCTATTGCCATCTTAATTAATATGTTTATGGACACATGGAGGATCATGCAGGATCAAGTGTTGTGCAGTAGCATTAGCTGGGACAAAAGACCACACGTCGTGTCAGGCAGGGACAAGGGCGACATAGAACAGGGATAAGGTGACAAAGACTCTTGCACAGTAACTGTGCTCTCCCAACCACTCATTACTGATACCTAATCTAGGGCTTGATTATACAACGGTAATCTACACCAGCATGAGATCCAAAGGGAACATTGTTAGCCATATGTCTCTGAAACAATGAAAAAAAAGTGTGATGCAAAGTACCAATTGTATTTGTGTAGTTATTAGCTAGCACTTACTATACTTGTACCCTATTAGAACTCCCAGTAAATATTACTATTGATAAAAGGCTGTTTAGGTTGAGGTGGATTTATAGTCTCTAAAAAGTCTTCTTTATGTTTGAATGTATTACCAATAAACCACAGTGTTGTGACTGTGAGTGAGTGATGATGAGCCACTTATATTAGTATAGAGTGCATACCTAACTCAACATGTAACCTCATTCTGCGTAAATGACTGAATACATGACAGGGACTGGAAAATATATTTTAAAACATCAATAAGGAAGAGCACTTGTATTCATTGAGGTGGTTTACAGCGACATTTATTTTTGTTTATATTCAGGAAATTGTGAAGTATTATGTTTGTTTGTCCATCCTGTTTTTAAATTCAGATTCTAATGGGGCATGTATACTGTGCATTTGTTGATTTTTGCAGCCTGTTTAAGGTTTCCATGTTAGTAGGCACATAAGTAAACACTCACTGTCTGGTAACTTTAAGCCAGAGGAAGTATAAATAATTGATTGTATATTTGGATTCATATTTTTTTTTTTATCCATATACTGTACATCCATTACAGTTAACAATAAGAATGTTTGGGTGCTGAAGCATTAAAACAGATAATAAGCTTGTTAATTGATGAAATACTTCTAGCTAAAGAGGCTGTAGTCGATATTCTGAAAAAAGTGGTTTGGGATTGCCTCCACATGGCTCTCACAGACTGATCCCTAACTTTTCAACACACAAGGCACTAACATGCAACAAGAACAGAGAAACTCTGATTACAACACACACAGAGGGACTTCATATACAGCATCTTTACATAGCAAATAGTTGTTTACTGCTATATTAATGTTCTGAATATCGAGTACAGCCCCTTTAAAAAACATAATTATGCTGCATAAGAGCTGGACATTTCCTTTCAAGTGTTTTAGTTTCTCAGGGAATAGAGAAGAAAGTGTTAACAAGCAAACATAATATATGTTTATAAAAATATTTTTATTTGCTGCTCTAAGAACAAATGTTCATAGTATATATGTTTATGAGAAGTAATCAAGGTAGCTGGAGTGTGAAAGCCTTTGAGATCAAAACCTAATCCATTAATGCTTTCTGATTAGGAGACTAAAGTTATGTGAGCTTTACTCCTTCTGATGCTATGATAATAAAATGTAACAGGGGGTATTTTAATTTACTTTAACTGTCTATGTACCTGTAAAACTTCCATGGAGTTTTGTGCAATAATTAAACGCTGTATACTAAGAGATTTAAAGGTGCGCTATGAGTTCTTGCATGACGTCACTCCTGTTGACGTTCCAAGTAAATACCAAACAAAACAGAGCAAGCTCGCCCTTCCCCCCCATGTTTCCGCAACTGTCATGACCACTCAGTTGTCTGCAGGTTTTCACGTCACCTTTTGGTATCGACTCAGCTCGCTTGGAACCTCGACTGAGGTGGTACTAAAAAAAGTACCTGTTAGCAGGTACCAGGTACTTTTTTTCGTAATGGAAAACCAAAAAAGGCGAGTAGAGTTGAGGCGAGTCGAGCAGGTACCATGTAATGGAAAAGCACCATTAGTGACTGTCACTAATCCCCACCCCCTCCCCCAACCATCTTGTCGGTGATTAGCTGGAATGTGGTTTGTTGTATTTTGGTGCACAGCCTGTGCCCCTAGTGTTTGTTTGACGTTTACGACCCCTGTGTTGTCTCCCGATACCGGGCTTTTTCACAGTGTATTCAGGGGGCAGGCAGCTAGCGGATCAAGGAGAGATGCCTACGATTTGACACAAAAATGAAATCGCGCTGAAACCATGCAGGAACTCATAGTGCACCTTTAAGGTTAAACTGAAAAAAAACTTGACATTTGACATTTTCAGGGATGTGAATCAACACCAGATCACCAAACTAAATTATGTTTTTTAATGAAAACTTACAAAATTGTATAATTGCTTCACAATATCCAAATAACATTATGTGTTTTTAGGACACTGCTAATATGCTACTTTCTTTTAATTTTTTGTGGTGTGCTGTATCTTTGGAATTGTATGTTTTTAATCAAAAATCCAATTATGTGTCTAATGCATTAGTGTAACAGGAATATAAAGCCATTATCTAATGAATCTGTCTCTGTTGTGTGTTTCACAGCCGCAACTATAAACTACTAGTTTCCTCTTAATCAGTGTAAGGCCTTTCAGACCAAACGCAGTTTGTGCTGTGGTTGCTGCTGGGTTCAGCACGCAGCTCAAAACGCCATTCTGGCGCGGCGCTAGCCATGGAATCAATGGGTTTTAGAGCGCAGTGGTGCCGTTACCACCTTTGATCTGAAAGGCCCTTGAGGCTCACTATAACTTATCAGCTGCATTAAAGAATCATATTGACATTAACAATCTCACCTCAAGGTCCATTTAGTGGCTGTGCTGGAGCTTTCGATCATACATGATGTGTTTGCCCAGTTTTAACAGAAATGTCTAATTTTCATATTAAGGATATACTTTTTATATCCATATAAGGATGAGTATAAATAGTGTATTGTAAAATAAATATAAAAGTATATACTGTATAAAAATCTACATTTCCATAACTGCCCATATAGCCTATATATATATATATAGGATATATTTTTTTACAATATGAATTAATACATATACCCTAGTAGATTCGTCAATTTGCAGTAAAATAATCAGTTTTTTTATGCTTAATTCAATTAATTGTTTAAAATCGAGCAAATCGTGTGATATCATCAAAAGATCCAATACAGCTATGAAACCTTAACTTGAGATTGTTGTTTCAGTAGCTGTTTCAAAGGTCAAGAATTAACTTAAAAACTCAATGTTAAAATTGTGTTGTGGGAAAGCCAAATTAAGTCTTAGTAGAGCTGAACATTTCGGGAAGGGAACAAATGGAGTTATACTGGTATGTATTTGTTGATGGTTTTGTTATACTGGTATGTATTTGTTGATGATGGTTTTAAGTTAATGTTTTGGGAGAGACAATGTTTAAGCTGGTGTTGAAGAAATTAGAAGAGAATGTGGGAGTGATTTAGGGAGAAAAGCCTCACAATCTATCCTCTCAAAGCAGAGAAAAAGAGGACAGAAGAGACCCGGAGTGAGGGGAGTCATCCAAACCACTTTCTCAACTTGCAGGACTTCAGACAGCCAGAGGACGAAGTGAAGACATAAGGGCAGGATTAGAGGAGAGTGGATGACAGAGGTGGCGGGGTCAGTGGAAAAAGAGTCAGCAGTAAGGAGGGAGGGGAGGACAGATGGACAGAAACTGAGCTGTGATGATATGTGAAGACATTAGAGATGAGATGAATAAACAAGTGCCACTAGCATGGTCAGGATAGTGACCTTCAGTAGTGAGGTGTATGGTTACATTAAAGGGGAACTCCACCGATTTTACACATCAAAGTCAGTTTTCAGGTCTTGGGGAGTGTTACTACATGAAAAAGTTGTATAAAGCTTTTGTGTTTCCAGAGGGAGCTGCGCTAAATCTGATAAATTGCCTCAAGTGATGTCACTTGAGTTGGTTTTGGTTGAAGACTACAAGTTTGATAATGAAAAATATCTGTGGGTGTGGAGTTAAAAAGAGACGTTACCAGACCTCTGTAGCCCACTCCTCATCTCTGCTTGAAGCTAGCTGCTCGAGGCTACATTTACCGCTACTAGCATAACACCCCTGAATCTCCGACAGAACTGCCGGCGGTTGAGTTGCATTGTGGGTAATGTAGGCACCAGGTTTAAAAATTTAAGCCTGACAGGATTATATTTATTATCTGGCATTTTACGATTCACTTTTGTACTCATGTGATGTTTCAGCCACTCCTTAAACATTTCATTTACATCCTTTCCTTGACATCCAAGTCAAGGGATAAGCAGACAATAGTCTCCTGTGAGTAGTATATGAACACAGTGTTTGAAAGGCTTTTGTAAATCATGTTTGTTTGGTGTAATGTCGTGTATTCATGTAACGTACAAGGTCTACATTAGTCTGGCTCAACAGATGCACATTGCTGGGATAAAGCCTCACATCTGGCACGTGAGTCCCTCTTACTATCTCTACTATTGGGGCTTAGTGCCATCCAGGGCAGTTGGGATTGGTTTAAAGAAATACAAACAAGCCAGAACATTTTTTACCTATTAGAGGCTGTGTAGCCAGACCATTCTCCTTCTCTGTGGAGATAGGTCTGGCAATGCTAGACTAGGCCTACCTGGGACTGCAGATGGAATTTAGCCTTTTGGCCAAATCTGATACATTTATATTGATGTTTTTGTTTTAACATGTGTCAAAACAAAGCAACAAGGTGCCGTACATGGAAAAATCTAAATACAATTCAATATTTTAATGAATAAAATCAAGTACATAGAAGTAAAATTTACAACTTTTAGTTCCTCAGGTTTGGAAAGCACTGGTATGTGCAGAATGTATCTTCTGTATACATCTCTTGACCAGAAGATGGCGCCAAGTCAACAAATCTATGTCAAAACTGCTTATGTCCTGTACAGCAACATACTTTCATCAATTCATACAATATACCAAGCATTCAGGCTAACATAGAGTTGTGTTGCACAGGATTAATGAGAAAACCATGTCACAACAAGAGGCTATAAGGCTTCCTTCGGCGTAAACAGTAGTGCTGATGTGAATTCATGAAACAACTCTCAGAGAATATGACAGCAAGGGCTCAAGGCTGTAGTGACAGGGATGACATGAGGTGTTCCAGCGTGCTCCATGTCACCATGTGAGTTTGACATGCTGCTGAAGTCAGCCAAGTAATTGTTGATTCAGCTTTCTTACTTGTATGGAATTCACTCTATTTTTGTGACCACTTGACCTGCTGTAACCTTATTTCTGCATTTAACCCCTATTTCATCTCTCCCCCTGATACCGCTGTCTTCCTTTCTAGTTTGACTTCTGTCATATCAGATAAAGACATTCCATGTGTCATCTTTGCATTCAATCTCACATTGTTCTGTCTCCACATCTGATTCCTTCTCTCTGATTTATTCTGTCACTCCGTCCCTCGGGTGATTCCTTGTCATTGTTGTTGTCTACCATCATACTTTCTGTTGTCAGTCCAGGGCTTCTAATGATAACATCATCAGCAGCAAAAAGCTGACGGTACAAAACACTTGTAGACCACACATACTCAGATTTTCTTTCTTATGCATTGCCTTCTTTTTCCAATATGATTTACTTAGCCATCACTCTTTGGAAAACCTCTCTGTTAGCTTTGGACTTTTGCAACTCTCAGCTGAATTGCTGCTGCTGTCCAACACAATTTCCAATGACCTCCAGAAGTAAGTGAATGGATAGAAAACCCAATTAACATCAATTTGTGGAGAATGATGACAAATCGTATTTGAGGATCTTGAACTCGTCAATGACAGCCTTGCCGCCTCCTGTTGTACCTCTCTGTCAATATCAACATAGCTAGATAGATATAGACCCCCCCCGCCCCCCCCAATAACAGAAGTTATTAAAATGCTTTAAATTGGCAGTGCTATCCAATGATTTTATTGATACCTTTAATCAATTTTTCTCCATTCAATTATTAACTCTGAGGTGACAGATAACTCCATTAAGGGACTTGAGCCTTGTAAGAGGTCGCTCTGAATTAGGATGTGGACTTCCTATGCCAAAACGCTATCAGGCTGATTAGGGTCGTAAGTGTTTCCAGTCCTCTGTGTTTGATTCTTCTGCTGATAGTTTAAAAATACAATGCCAGCCAAAAGTCAAGCTAATAGCTTAAAGCAGTGACCTTCCCTGACAGAAACAGTCAGTTAGTAACAAATGGAGATGGAAAGGAGAAGAGAGGGAAGTGTGGGCTGCCTGAGCTGACGTTTGTCTATGTCCTTGAGATGAACGGTGGCGATAAAACTAAGATTGTTTTGCGTTTATAGGTCATCAGCCACAGAAGGAACAATGTTTGCATTGTATCTGCATGTCCTTGAGGAGGTTAAATATCACAAAAAAGCCTCCCTGCGTTGTAAGCTTTCATGAGTTATCTGCTGCAGCTGTAGCAGTTGAGGAAAAACAAAGGCCATGCATTGTGTGATGTAAAAAATACTTAATCTTTTGGGGCAATGATCGGAAACAAATGTTGCTAGCAAAAGTAGTCCATTGGGTTATTTAAGCAATGTAGTATCAAACTAAAAGTTAAGTGATTTGTGAGAGATTTTTTAAAAGAATGGTCAAAATTGAAGCAGCAGAGGCCGAGATATCCTGACTTTTACTTTTTTCCCTGCTTGATCCATTTCCGGTGTTGTCTTTTAACTTCTGGTTGCTATTCCCAGCTAAAATAAATACATGTCAAAAGTCATGGCCCTGAACGGTTCACACAGCCCACCATCCATTTCTTAAAGTTGGAAACACACGTCCACTTTTAAAAGGAGGTCCTATGGCCTGACATCACCACATCCAGCACATATCTTCAGCACTTCCTTGTTGCTGACACGCATAAGGTCAGTAGTATGGGTTAAAAAACACTAACATTCACACAATGCAAGTAGATCTTTTCATTAAAGCCTCAGTGCCTGTGAATTACCCTCATCTTGCAAACTTCACACCCCCAGTTTGTACACAGGCTGTTCATACCATCAGGGTTATTTTCTTGGGCTTTAGAAGGCTCCCACCAGAACAACAGATAATATTATACAGCTGTTTTTACAGGCTGAGTAGTGTTCTCCATGACGAGTAAACTGACCTTTATGTAAAGAATTCATGAAGTGGCCCTTAAATGCAGCTTGTTGGGGAATTGATAGCAGAAGGCATAAAAGCTCCTGATTTGTATGATGGAAGAAGATGATACAAACTGTTGGTGTGTGTTCAGTCTCAGACATTTTCACATGCTCTGCTGCATGTTGAGTGAACAGTCATCTTTGTCATTAGATAATCCTTTACATATCCACGATAACAGTCAGATAAAGATGAACAAAAAAGGTTCAAATATTAAAAATATGTGGCTACAGAATAATAGACATGCAATATGTTTACATTGTAGGAGAAAGAGGTATTTTCCCCACACAATTGAGACTTCTTTAGCATTCAACTGCAGACATACAAGGTGACTATAGAGTCAGTGATGCAGTGAGAAACTAATGCTAGTTGAAAGTTATGAATTTGCACAATGGAGAATGCAGTTATTTTATTTTATTTATTAATATTATTTTTTTTTTTTTTTTTTTTTTTTTTTTTTTTTTTTTTTTTTTTTTTTTTTTTTTTTTTTTTTTTTTTTTTTTTTTTTTTCCCCCCCCCCCCCCCCCCCCCCCCTTCTTTCCCATCCACCACCAGTCCGTTTGTCTTCCTCTACTCATACAATCAAGCGTTCTCCTTCTCCGGTCACCAGCCTAGTCTTCGGGATAAAAAAGGTCAATTGAACACTCAAATTAGTAAAAACTTCCATCACTTAAAACTTTGAGTACATTTTTTATGAGTAAACGTCAATGTCGTACTTTTCTGCAATTCGGCACTGACGAGCTTATTTTCCATGCACAGAAGTACCGTATCTTTCCGGGTGATTTGTGAACGTTGATGCAGCTTTCTGGCGGAGGGGAGCGGCGCCAAATGTGCGTATGAAAAGGTGAGGATGCTGTCTGAATTCACACAGGAGGAAGGCAATATACGACGGTCTCCTGTTACTTGTGAAAGTATGTTTAAGAACAAATTACTGGACGAGTATAGGGAAAAGGTGAGGTACTAGAAATACCATGAAAAGTGTCTTTCTATTTTCAAACGATCATGCTAGGTTAGCTGATTTAGAGCTAAGCTACTAACGTATGTTAACGTTCTTAATGCAGGTTCGGGTAACGTTACTAGCTAGCAGACTAACTTTGTCTAGTATGTTTTACAAGCTTTTAAGTTACTGTAACGTGACAAATGTACTTGCTATTTATTGATAGCCGTTAATAAGCATTTTACAAAATATATTTTCGTCAATGTTAAAAGGAAAAAACAACCTCTCTGCAAACTTTTTGAGGGTCTTTATCTTAGCTTAACGTTGTAAGCATTCAAAATGATATCTGGGGGCCTCCAGTTGTGGTTTTCAATGTGCAGGGAGAGAAAATAACAAAATTTTGATTAATCTAACAGTTATTTTTCAGTTGACAATTCTCCTGTCCAATATAAAACTGTGAAGAATTTGATTAGACATATGTTTTATGGTGTTAACTTAGTTCACTTTGCAGGCACATGGGGTTTGAAATATCTCTGAATTCTGGTCGGGGAAACGAGGAGGCTAGGAAGGATTAAACAAAAACAGGTTATAAGATTCACTTCAATATGCAAACATACATTGAATGATAATTCTAATTAATTAGACCCAGTTCTGTAAGAACACTAACATTTAGAACATGTTATTATATTATATTTTATTATTTTTATTATTTTTAATATTTGAAAAGGAGGAGTAGCAGGACCAGTGCCTGTTGTGCAATAAGGGTTAGTAGTAGTAGTAGTAGTAGTAGTAGTAGTAGTAATAGTATCTACAAATAAGCATGTTTTTGGACACTGTATGTACAACCACCTATAAATATGTTACATGATAAACATATCACAATAGAAACCTGTAATTGTATTGTCTGTTCAGAATTCAACTTGTAATGGTAATCAAATCAAAGGCACACTAATGTTAAAGGCTAATAAAATAACATGGTGAAATGTGAAAGTAAGACAAAGTAGACTTTTCACTGAAAAGACTCATTGCCCAGTGTCAAATTCATGACACTGGGCAAAAGAGGAAAATAACAATAATAATAACAACTATACAAGGCACCAATTCTCATATAGTAATTCAGGGTAGTTCCCAGCTCGTTAGCTGGATGAATCATTTGTATGCAAGCTTGCATACTTGCATTAGCTGCTTCTTCATGACAAATTAGCTCTCTAGGCTAGAGGCTTGTGTTATGTTGTACACACACATACATCTTATGTGTGTGTTTTGACATCTTTCAGTAGATGGCTAACAAAGTGACAACAAAGTACCCTGTGGAATCCATGCCTGGATATACAGGGATGGTTAGTCCTTTGTTGTAGCATTTCCTCTGGACAAAGTAAGTTTGTCGGGACGTATGTAACTTGGTAATGCAGGAATCGTAATGAAAGAAATTTTATCTGCTTGTTATTGTCATCGCTCTCAGGTCTGCTAGTTATTACCAGCAGATTTCTTTGTTCCCTTCTCTTCATGTGCGCTAGGTGAAGTTGTGGCAGACTGATACTTAGCCATGCTCTGATTTATGTATAGGAAGTCCAGTCTTGGGACATCTTGGTGGCTTTGGGGTCTAAAGTGCAACACACAGACACAGTGTGCAGTATGATGAATGTCTAATGCTTTTCCCCGTCAGTTTTGTAGTTTGTAAGAATGTCTCTCATCAAGAAAAAAAATACCTCCAAAATATACCTTTAACAAAAGGGAAGTGCATTGTCAGCAAACTACAAACTTTTTAGTTTCCTTTAAAGTTAATAGTGTGGGTGAGTGTTTCATACTGAAAAGATAGATTTTGGGTAGAGCATCACTTTAACGGCTTTGAAGGAAACCACAAACCTTCACGTTCACAGCTTGAAGCCTTCTTAGATAGGCATGGCAAGGCTGGCTGCTCTTTAAAGTAACACCCCTCAAATACTTCTTTTACTGGCGCTGTAGGAAACTGGAGGCTGTTGGTCTGGCTGGGAGACATCTGGGGGAAAATGCAATGTATCACCTTTAGGCATTCGATGTGGCACTACTAGCATCTTGGGCTATGGAGCGTTTGCTATATTTTGAGACGTGGCAGTTTTTTTTTGTTGCAAAAAATGAATGGACTTAATTTGCAGTTTTATGGGTTCATTTTCTGGTCCTTCATCACTGCATCCGGTGGTTTCACATAGATACTTGCCAGAAAAAGTGTTAACAGCAGTCTCTGGTTTGAGAGAATGGTGTGTTTATCACAAAAATCTGGCACCATCAGCTTTAAGGCAATCATTTACATGTGGCATGTGATGTTCATCTTATTCCATCTCAATCTATATGTTTGTGTCTGTGTTTGGATGGTTAGGCATTACATAGGATTCTTCTCATGACCTAAAATTCCTGATTGTATGGCTTGCAATTAAATGCTTTCCGCTGTATTGCTGTGCAGCAGCATGATTTGCTTTGCTGATGAGCAGAGCTGAAAATTAGCAATGTGAAGGAATGTTCCCAGTTTCTTGCCATCCACGGAACTTGTGTTTGGGTGGTGATAGCGGTGCTACTGGGCCTCCAAATAGTACGTTACACAACATGGCCAGATGTGCAGTTTTAAAGGGCATGTGACTCTTAATGAGATAGAACTTTTTTTTCTTTACAGAGTGAGACTGTAGGAGAGCATGTTAACAGCAGCTGGACCTGGTTTCATTGGATGTTGTTTTTTTTAATAAAATGTCACACTGACTCAATGCGACAGTATATATATTTATAAATGAAGTGTCAGTGAGGGAAACTTTTAGCAGCATGGCATCAATAAAAGTGTGTATAAACACATTTTAATCTGGGGTTGCCAGAGTTTTGCATACTGAAAAATAGTCACCTTAAATATATTTGATTACAATTAATTCTCAATTAGTAATAAGTAATCAGAACAAATTAGGCCAGCAGTTATTATCATTATCAATTACTGTTTTGAGTACTTACTTTGATAAAATTTCATAAAATAGTGAAAAGGAACATATTCAAATGTCTTGTTTTGTCAGACTAACAGTCCATCCCTACAATGTATTTAATTCACATTGATATAAAACAGAGGAAATCAGTAAATCCTCACATTTGAAAAGCTGGAACCAGTCAATTACAGTCAATTATCAAAGTTGCGGCTGATTAATTTTATACCCATTGATTAATCGTTTCAGTCATAAAACTAACAACAACAAATCCCATGTTACGTTTTCATGTGGTCAGGCACATCTATGGAAATAGCCAGAAGGCCTAATTTGGCCAAATAGTGTGGTTACACTTAGATTAAAACGGCAAGCTGATTAAAAGAATAACTTTTTGATTTATTTTGCCGAACAGTATGATAACATAATTGACTTCATACAGTGACAGCCACAGAAAAACCTCAAGGCTGTTCCTTTATCACTGGACCTTGTTTGCCTCGGTCTCTATCCCCGGATGGTAGATGGATGTCAAGTGCATGGTATTAAAAGCAACCGTGCAGGAGCCTCGATAGTTGGAATATAAACTATCCTTAGAAACTCTCTGAACTCATACACACACATACACATCACACATGCAGACATAGTCTGCCCCACAAATTTCTGAACCTTTTAGATTTCTTCTTACATGAGTAGGTTTTGGGCAGATGGATGTCTGCAGGTTAAACAGAGATTGTTCAGGGTTAGGTACTGTATGATGTGGTGTAGTTCATTAGAGGGCTGAGAGAGGAAAGTATTCATTTTACACTGACTCCAATCATGCATTCTTCATCATTTCATTCTTTTGTTTTTCATCTTTTCAGACAGTTGAGTGTGTGTGTGTGTGCTGCTTCAGTTGCATTTAAAGCTAGTATGTGGTAGTCCATATTGTTGTTGTGTTGTTCCATCCATTAATTATAAACATGTTGTTCTTTGTCTGCATTATATTTGAAATGCAATGTACTGTATATGAGAGTAAAAACACATTAGTTTCTAATCGACAAATCCCATGTTGTACCTCCTAGCACAGAAGGGTAGTGTTAGGAAGGGGTTAATGTCATATGTTAGTATGCAAATACTAATAATGTCTCATAATATGTGCTAGTTCCATTATGGATAACCAGTGAATGTCTTTACTGCAGTTTTTGTTATGTGAATTCATGTCACATTCATTAGGGAATAGGGATAACTGGTGGTTACATTTGAATTTAATTAAGTCTGATAATAAAGGTCTTACAGTTTTAATTTACTGAAGCAATAACTCAACAAACTACAAAAGACTTTTAAAAAACGTTTGAAATACTAACACATTTACTGTAATGTATAAGCCCCCTAACGCTAACCCTCATACTATGGGTATCAACACTACTCCTTATGTGGAGTACTTCCTCCATTATCATAAATAATTAAATATATTATTGTAATAAAGTAATGTGTTTTTTAAATTACATAATTGGTAGATAGTTTAAGTAATTTTTTTAATTCCCCTTCAGGTTTTTAGAATTTCAGTAGCCATTTTACAGCACAAAAACAAAGCTTTTATTTCTTAAACCAGATGAGAAAGTTTGTAATTCTATGGAACATCTGAATGGTCAGGAACGTTCAGTTAACAATAGCAATTATGGTTAGACATTCCATCGTTGTCATTACTCTTCCCTTTGTGTACTAATGCCAAGGGTATGTTTAGGCATGAGCTTAGGGGCATAGATATTAAGAGAGTCAAGGATAAATGTGTTGTTATTGTGCAGAAATGCATTTGATAACCATGTATACTGGAGGAAAGACAAAGTGCTTTGAGCTAAAACACTTTGTGAATCTAGCAGAAGAGTGTCTAATGTCTTTATTTGTAGAATTAAAATGTGTATTCTGTGTGTGAGGGAAACATAGACAAATTGAGAGACACGCACTAAAAGACAGGTTAATAAATATTCGTTTTTTCGTTTTTCTCTCCACATATCAGACACTGTTAAGAAGGTGTGCCAGTAAAGTTTTGGGCAGAAATTTTTATTGTCTTTAAATGGCAAAACTATTTTACTATAAGAAGGTCTAAATAAATGAATCATTAGTATTCATGTGGGTAATGCCCTTGTCTGCATGGTACAGAGTTTAATCATTTCTTTTCTCTCCACAGAGAAGTAAGAAAAGGTGTATGTTGTCCCTACCACTACCATGAGTTGGAGTTTCCTGACTCGCCTGCTGGAAGAAATCCACAACCACTCAACATTTGTGGGCAAGATCTGGCTCACTGTCCTCATTGTTTTCCGCATTGTGCTGACCGCCGTAGGAGGGGAGTCCATCTACTACGATGAACAGAGCAAGTTTGTCTGCAACTCAGGCCAGCCGGGCTGTGAGAACGTCTGCTACGACGCCTTCGCTCCACTCTCACACGTCCGCTTCTGGGTTTTCCAAATCATCCTGGTGGCCACGCCTTCACTCATGTACCTGGGCTACGCTGTCAACAAAATTGCTCGGGCAGAGGAGCAGGCAGACAGCGGTGGAGCGAGGGGATTTTCGCGGAGGAAACCCAAGAAGCCCTATCTTGCAGGCCGAAAGCAGCATAGGGGCATTGAAGAGGCCGAGGATGACCAAGAGGAAGACCCGATGATCTATGAAATGGCAGAGGCGGAGAGTGATGGTGGTGGAGCAGCGAAAGGAAACAGTGGTGAGGGAAAAGCAAAGGTCAAGGTGCGCCATGATGGGCGTCAACGTATCAAAGAGGATGGACTGATGCGTATTTATGTCCTGCAGCTCTTGACCCGCTCCTTGCTGGAGGTGGCTTTCTTGTGTGGACAGTATGCCCTGTATGGATTTGCTGTGCCTCCCACCTACGTGTGCTCCGACCTGCCCTGCCCTCACAGTGTGGACTGCTTTGTATCACGGCCCACTGAGAAAACTATCTTCCTTCTCATCATGTACACAGTCTCCCTGCTCTGTCTGGCACTCAATATATGGGAGATGCTTCACCTGGGCATAGGTACCATCTGTGAGATCGTACGCTCCCGCCGGGTGCAGCTCCCTGACAATGAGCTGTACGGGCTGACACTGGCACAAGGAGCTCTTAGTGAGGTGGGATTGAGTGGAGAGGATTACAGCAGCTACCCTTTTTCTTGGAATGCACCATCAGCTCCACCTGGATACAACGTCGCCATCAAGCCTCTTCTGGTATCGACAGGGCACCACAACCAGCCACTACCCATCACTGATCTCACTAATGCAAAACTGGCATGCCGGCAGAACCACGTGAACATTGCCAAAGAGGAGCGTCAGCAGTACACCATTAATGATGAAAACCCCTGCAGAGCAGGGATGGGAGATGCCCCCAGAGGTGGTCATAAGGACATTCGTCATCCTCAGAACAAGCTGGAGGCTGACAATCCGGCCTACAGACAGCCACAGAGCCACAGTAATAACCACAGCAAGCCTCACCGTGAACGTAAACACCGGCAGGCCTCCAAGCACACCTCAAGCAAGGGAGACGCGGACAGAGGCAGCAGCACCAGTAGTAGCAGCAAATATGGAGTCATAAATGGTTCAGAGTGGATCTGAAATACAGACGGTGACTTATGTTTTTTTAACAATGTAAAGCCTTCTCAGACCAACACAGTATTTATGTGTGTGTGTGTGTCCACACTGTTTATAAAAAATAGGCACGGCACCCAGTTTACATTCTTGTCAATAGTATTCATACCATTAAAATTAGTAAGGTGAAATAAGTGATTATTAGTGTCAGGATCTACCTTGTACCAGTCCACTGATAGTGAAATATATAAACCTAAACAGCCCTAGGGATAATAAATAGTGTATATATATATACTTTGCCAGTAATAGCAGAGTCAGTATAGTGTATTAGTATTCAGGTTTAAGTAACCTTAAAGGTCCCATGGCATGAGGTTTTTTAACATTAATATGAGTTCCCCCAGCCTGCCTATGGTCCCCCAGTGGCTAGAAAAGGCGATAGGTGTAAACCGAGCCCTGGGTATCCTGCTCTGCCTTTGAGAAAATGAAAGCTCAGATGGGCCGATCTGGAATCTTGCTCCTTATGAGGTCATAAGGAGCAAGGTTACCTCCCCTTTCAATGCTTTGCCTGCCCAGAGAATTTGGGCTGGGAAAGAGAGACATCATGGCTTGCAAACAAGCAAAGTGGCAGTAGGTCAAGCCCCCTCTCAATAGCATTTAAAGCTACAGACACAGAAATGGCACATTCTAAGAAAAGCTCATTATGGGACTGACTCTAGTGGCTGTAATTCTGCACCAAGGCTGAATTTGGGGAAAGAGACTAAAGATACAGTATTAGGAGACCACTGAGGCCTATATAAAACCATCCAAAAAGCAGCATGTCATGGGACCTTTAAAACTCAACAGTACAAGATAGATTCTGCTACTAAGATATAAATGGAATAGAAATGGAATATTGTAAGAAAACCATTGAAGATGATGTAAGTCTGAATACATGTTTGTTGCTACTCTGTAGAAAATGTCTATATTTTGTTAATTAGCTTTTGCAGAAAGATGTTGGTGCTGTCTTTGAGTCCCTGACCGTGAATATGCAGAGGCCTCCATGCTGTAACCTCAGGTGCCTTACTTAGCCAGTCAAATGTCCTCATCACTATGGACTGAAAACAGAAGCTAAGTCTTACTACGTGTACGTGAGTAGTTTCAAATCCCATCCAGGGGTTAAGCTTTGCACGATGTTGTTTCTGTGTATGCAAAATTGTCTTATTTTCACAAAACCAGGTTTAGATCAGCCATTAAAAATGAGAGAGTATGTTTTCAGTTGGTAAACTGCTTCTGTGTATTTTTGGGACAGAGAAAAGAAGTTCATTAATGTTTTGACAGATTTTGAAATTAATTGGTTAATAGAAGTGTTTGACCTAACCCTGTTGTTAAAACTGTTGTCCGTGTCTTATTATCAAGCTGTTACATTTTTTGACATATCTTTTGTTTGTTCAAAGTTTATGCTATGAAGGTTTTCTCCACCATTAGTCCATTAGTTTGTGTAACGTACGTGAAAAGAACATAACTAGTGCATCTGCGTGTTCTGTTTTTTTGCCCCAAGGTTTGGTATAAAGAATTCCTTTTCATTTATACACACTTTTATTTCCAGATTTTCAAATTGAAATGTCATTAAGGCTAGTTCTTTGCACTGTGCCAGTGTTTTGTGAAAAAATATTTTTATGAACAAAAAGTGCATGTTTTGAATAAACAATTGGTATTTGCCTTGTGGTCTTTGTCTTACATTTAACAATGTTGGTGTCATGACAGTATAAAATATAGTATGTATAAGTTTAAATCATCCTGTGGGTGGAACGTTGAATTTTCTACTAATAATGAATATATTTAATCAATTTAAATATATGGGTTACAGTTTACTTTATTTACACACAGACACATTGCCCCCTGCTGGACAAGAATTGATAAAATATGTATTTTCCCACTCCAGTGAGGTTCCAACAACAATCATTGATTTAGATAACAGATAAAGCCGAGAAATCTTGGTGTGGTCTGCACCTGAATTTTAATCAGCCACATTAACATAATTAAAAAATCAGCCTATTATCACCTTAAAATATATCAAGGGTTAAAGGACTTATGTCTCAGCAGGATCTGGAAAAACTTGTCCATGCTTTTATCTTCAGTAGACTTGACTACTGTAACGGAGTCTTTACAGGTCTTCCCAAAACTCAATCAGACAGCTGCAGCTGATCAGACGCTGCTGCTCGAGTCCTCACTAAGACCAAGAAAGTGGATCACATCACTCCAGTACTGAAGTCTCTACACTGGCTTCCAGTGCCTCAAAGAATTGATTTCAAAATACTTTTACTGGTTTAAATCACTAACGGTTTAGGGCCAAAATACATTTCTGATCTGCTACTACATTATGACCCACCCAGACCTCTCAGGTCGTCTGGGACAGGTCTACTTGTTGTACCAGAGTCAGAACTAACAGGGGAAGCAGCGTTCAGTTTTATGCTCCACATATCTGGAACAAACTCCCAGAAACCTGCAGGTCCGCTGCAACTCTCAGTTCTTTTAAATCTAAGCTAAAGACCTATCTTTTTGATGTTGCTTTTCTTTAAATAATCTATTAACTTTAATTTCTTATACTGCACTGTAACTTTTATTCTTATACTGCACTATCAATTTTATTCTTGTCTTTTAATGTTTTAATTTGTTTATTAATGTTTTTAAATTGTTTTCAATTGTTTTTAACTGCTCTTTAATGTTTTATGTAAAGCACTTTGAATTGCCCTGTTGCTGAAATGTGCTATACAAATAAAGCTGCCTTGCCTTGCCTTGCCTAAAATATGTATTTTCCCACTCCAGTGAGGTTCCAACAACAATCATTGACTTTTAGATTACGTTAATGCTCGAGAAGATGACTTGTTATGAGCTGCCTAATAATCAGACTCAATTTCTATTTAATTTAACTTAATTACAAAAGATTAAAGACCATTCTGAAGGGTTGTTCGGAAGTCTGTTACCAGCACGCGAAGGCAGCGTTTTTCCGGATATGACGTTACCTTTACGTTCGTCGTGTTTAAAACAAAAAAGCGGCGGTTGCTTTCTTTATCGCAGTTCTCCAGCACAGTAACAAAAAGTAAGTGGGCTCTTTCTTTCTTTTTTGCCCCGACGACGTGGAAAGCAGTTTAACAGACTATTAAACCTCATTAAAAACTATCGTTTTGGTGGCCCAGGCGTTGTCTATATTGAAAAAACCTAAACTCAGGTCAGCTAGCTGACGCTAACCAACGAATTAACGTTACAGCTAGCTAAGTATGCTATCTAGCCGGGGAGGTGGCTAGCTAGGTAAATAATGCATTTAACGTTACTGTGCTGTTATAGTTTGGTAATAAAGTAACGCTAACGTTACATGCCTTTTCTGCAGAATGTTTAGATGGTAAATTGTAAAATTGCTGTACCATTGTTTTGAGCAAACGGTAGTCATTGTAAATTCGACCTCAGTCTGACCATTGATTTAAAAAAACCACGCTACTGGGTTAATTAACTGTTAACATGTCGTAAATGATTAGGGACTGATAAACTTTGACTTGAATCTCGGAGACCTTGTATTAAGTTACCCAAAGAATTTTGGACTCAACATTTTCCAGACAAAGTTATTAAACATTAAACCTTATTAGTGCAACCACCGTTTACATTAGGACTACCGTTATCTGGTGTTTGACATTTGACATCTGTCAAATGTTTATGCATACATTTTATTAACACTTGTTCTTGTTCTCTCATTTAAGTAGGATCCTGGTGTTTTTCTGCAAAGTTTACTGCACCCGGACCATGCAGCACCAGCAGTATGCAGAGGAGCAAGGCCTTTTAGGATCACTGTGTCCTGGGCAGAAGAGGCTGGAGGGGAAGACCTTCTACCTGGACAGTGTAAAGAAACGCCCAACAGCCCTGATTCTGGAGACTGTATCTCTTCTAGGAGGAGTAAGCATGTGTGAAGATAAAGGCAGTATGCCTGTGGATCCTTGCTGTAAACATTGGTGGTTGTTGTTTATATACAACAATTGTTATCAGATTTTGATCTAGGCAGTGACACTTTAGGTATAAACAATAATGCAAGAATTTGGCTGCACCAGCAATTTGCAGAAATTTGGCTGCTGACAAAGTCAAGAGAAAAATCAAACATTTTTGTCTGATCAGTGGGAGGAAAAATGTTTGGTTCAGTTTTGAAAAAGTTGTAGTAGCCAAAAGTGCAACTAATGGTACATCACATTCTTGCAAAAACTTTATATGAAACATAAAATGTGACAATTGTGTGTATCGTCGTACTTTTTGATTGTGTGCTAGTATACAGCACTACAACATTGCTTTGTTGTATTTTTAAATTGTCAAGAAAGTTTTATCTTGAACCGAAAGGAGTATGGAAGAAAGCACTTCTTGAAGATTAACTGTTGACTGAGCTGCTCTTGTTTACTGTATTTTACCTGCTGTACTAAATTGTATAATTCAATTTTGTACAGCAAAGAAAATGTTTGTGCTATTGATGAGTAGTCTGTACATTGTTTCTGATCATTTAAGCAGACAAAAGCATTTAAAGAGTAGCCAAACTGACTACATTCAATCAATACTGTTATTGAATATAAATCAATTGTATACCTACTGAGGTTCAAGTTAGATTTTGTACAAGTAAAGATAAAGGTCTGACTATGACAGATGTCTCAGCAGAAACTGATGAGCTAATGCTGTTTTTTGTTTCTTATTCTGAAGAGGGTCGAGAGTTTCCTGCACAAGGATGTGAGCTTTGTTGTGACTGGAAGCCCAGAGGGCCTGAAGGGGCAGAATTGTACTGACACCAAAGCAGAGACAAAGGGGATCAGTGAAGAAGCTCAACGTCCTGTGATGCAGCGAGAGTGTGTCCTCAGCAGTGACAAACGGCGACCCGGAACTCCTAGACCAATGGTACTGAGCATCACCCATGCATGTTTTAAAACATTTTACAGCTAACAAGAGTGTTGGTACTTAATACATATTAACCAGATAATTGGCAAGAGAAACTCACAAAAAGGTTAAAGCTAAATAGGTCAAGTCAATTTTACCAAACAGCTGATTCCATTGAATTAACTTATGTGGTCTGCAATGTTTTTCCTAATTGATGTATTTGTAACAGAAATCAAATGCAACTCCTCTCTTTCTGTATTGATGAGAAAATATATTTCTTGAATTCTAGAATAAAAAAAAAAATGGATACTTAGATATGCTATTTATTGCCCTGATACAGGTGAATATGTTGTTACTAGTGTACATTGTTATATATTTATGTGAGAAATGCTAAATGCAACCATTCAAAAACAAATACCAAACAAAACAATTGGTTATTGATTTTGTTTTCATTACCAGCTCATTTGGACAATATCCCAGTGGACGTTACTATAAAGTATAACCCAGAATGAAACGTATATCTGTACTGTATTTTTCTTTACAGCCTTGTGGCAGCCGTGGGAAGGCCTTGCTTGAAAAAGCCATTCGCAACAATGTAAGTGTCAGTGCAGCTGGAAAATGGTTTATGTTGCAGCTCTGTGGGCTTTATTTTTTGTAGATATTGGTGTTACACTGAAGACTGACATGGTTTGTTATCTCGACTTGTTTCTGATGGATCTGTCTTGTAGGAACGACTGCAGGGGAGCAGTGTTTTGGCCAATGCTCGATCTTGGGGAGTGAAGATTTTGTATGTGGAAGGTATCCTTTTGACTAATAACATGATTTGAAGGGAACTCTTATATCCCTTTCACACCAATGGCTCAACCAGGGTTATACCCAGGTGGACTGTGTTACCTCTTTCACACCACCTACCAGGGTTGGGCTAGGGTTGTCTGATCAGGGTTCAACCCTCCTTTTGCCAAGCCGGTCTACATGGGTATATCCCTGGTCATGACAATTCAGAGATCACCTAGGTCAACCCGGGAGCAATGCATAACAATTACCTTAAGTGCTAGAAATGTGCAGGGCTTTTATATTCAGTGAACAGCTAACATCACATACTCCAGTCCATCTGTATACAAGGAGAACTTATGTTTTTTAGCAACTTGATTCTGTCATTGTACAGTAGGGAGAGATAAATAAAACATACTTTATGATTATTTCGCAGTGATTACTTTCTAAAGCACACATAAATAACCATAAAAACACTTCACAGCTGATTTGTGCAGACTGATTTCTATTCTGCATATTTATTGCAGGTATTATTTGGCTTGTATGTGTTCATATCTGTAGTGCAGTGAACCTCTGCTCACAGCAGATGGCACCATGTGAGTGTTTTTGTGTCTTACTGATCCCAGCTGAAGAGGGCTGCTGTTAACCACCATAGAAATGCCACATTCTTAACCAAGTAACAGTGTGTGAAAGTCTTGTATTTTTCCTTAATGTAGTATCAGATGTCATTTTATATTTGAAACAGTTGACTCGAGAGAGCTTCAGTGCTATACACAAGAGGCCGGAGGTAAGATGTTTGGGCTGAATGTCTTTTCACTTCAACAAATATCCAAATATAGCAGTTCTAAATAAAAAAAAAATCAAGCAAGTAAATAATTTATAAATGAATTAGTTAAACAGTTCTGAAAAAAATGAGTTCAGCTCCCATTCAAATGTTATACACTTTGTTAGGGTTTGTAATCCATCAGTCTTTGCTCTTTAATGTTAATGAGTCTTATTTAAACTTCTTTTTTTAATGCAGAGGACTTGCACCAAACAACAAAGTCCCCATGTTATCAAAGGTTAGTTGATGTATATGTGCTGCTAATGTGTTTATTTTCCGACAATAAGGTATTTCTGTGGGTATGAGTGCTTATTCAATTGTTTGCCTGTACCTCTTTACTTCTCCTGGTCTATAGCTGCAGCTTTGAGGTCTCCCTATCTTAAAATTGAAGATATGAGCAGGTGAGTATCCCTCATTCAGTGCAGTTTATGTTTGTCCATTTTCTCTCTAGTTGCGAGGAAGGATGTAAATGGGGGGAAAAGGAACTGTCTAACCTGCTCCCTCAGAAATGTCCTCAACTCCTGAGGGAAATATCTGTCTCTATAGCTGCTAAATGCTCCACTTTGTTCACTAGCCAGTCGCTAACTGTGTCTATCTGCTGTTTAGGCTGAACAGGTGATGTACGGTGGGTTTGTAGAGCGTTTTTGTTAAAAACAGCTGAAAACGACGCTGTGAGAGTTAACCAAAACAGTAAAGTTGCAGGGTGAACAAGTTAAACCATGAACTGAAAGTCGCTGCAAAGCTCCGTAAAGCCAAGGGGAGCTGCAGATTTAGTGGATAATTCTTTGTAAGTTCATCACTACGAGCGACCCTGTTCACTTTGTCATTTGATACGTTGTTAGTGTAAAATATTTTTTCATAGCTGCTTTAATCTTGTTTGATTCCAAGTTAATTAAGCCAAGCTAGAATTTAGCAAGGCAAAGGGAATTGTTTTTGCCTGCCCAGGTTCATGGTTGTTAAGTGTCAGATTAGATCCTTTATGCAGTTGAAACAGAATGACAGTGAAACAACAATGAGTGGCAGGGACCTGTCCCCGTGTTTCCTACCCCACTGGACGCAGGTTTGCATTTCAGCCCAGATGATTTTCTTAATTGAACTTGTTGAGGAGTCCCATCATGTAATGTGACAAGCCCCCTCAGTGATGCAGCTCCCCAGGAGCTCAGAGCTCAAGCGGATACGATTTCTATTCGATGAGGCTTTTGCAAGCTCCACTGCCTGTTCCAGCAATGGATCTCTATGTGCTAACAGGTCTTTTCATTTGCCCTCTCATTTTAGTTAATTTAAGTGCTCTGGCTATGTGTGTGTAGGCCATTTCTGTGAGAGAACCCATGACACCTGAAACATTTACACATTATCCGTGCTGGGCTTCATCCCGGATGTATAATCTCACATTCAGTTTTGCAAAGTGGAGTGAAATATTTTTTTATTTGAAAATATTGGAAGATTTTATTTTATTTTTATCTGCATGCAAATGTGCAGTTTGCTTTTTCATGTATAACTTTTGAAATGCTAAAACATTTTTATTTGATTTAGACCTTGTGTTAAATTCTTTTGTTTTGTTCTCTAACCAGGAGATACAAGCCCTTGCATATTCAATCTATGACATTCCCCCCTCTGTGGTACTCGGGCCGATTTAGTCCCTTTGAATCTCCTCCTCCTCCTCGGTTTGAAAAGCAGACAGAGTAAGTAGAAAATAAAACCAGGTTTGTTTAACTGCCGTTATTTGAAGAATACAGACCATTGTTTTGCTAACAAACTGTCTGTGTTCAAAAGTCTATTATGTACTCTTCATTCTTTGTAAATTAGGGAGAAGAAAAAAGTTGAAAGCAGCATTAAGGACAAATCTCAAACCCCACTCTGGTGTAACCCTTCCCCTTGGCGGCCACGCAAAAAGGACCTGTCTTACTGTGAATGCTGTCATCAACCCTTCACTAATCTGGAGGAGGTGAACATCTTTAAGAATGACTTTTGTTAGCACCTAGCTGATTTGTTTTTGCCTTCATTGTTTTGTTTATATTTACATCTGTGACTTGTGGTCTTTGTTTGCCCTCGCAGCACTTGCAGTCTGATCAGCACCGTGCGTTTGTGCTGGATCCCTCAAACTACAGTGTGATGGACCAACTCGTGGCTGAAATGATTCCGGGATTCAACCCCAATCCATCTCAACTGTCAGAAGAAACACTGAACCGGTGAGTTTTGATTATCACCTAGTAATGTCCTAATGTTGTAAAATTCTTGTCATTTTTCTTTTTTCACTGGACCACAATTAGGCTTGCTGTGGTTGTCGGTGTTACACCGATTTCATTGCTTGCCCACCGTTGTTTTGTTTTTACAGAAATGAAACCCATTTAGTTCACCAGATCAGCGCCCATGTTCATAAAAAAAAACTTTAATTTGTAAAATACTAAAGGTGATATCAATTATATTTTGTTCGACGACTAACGCTCTAAATATAAACCGAAAGTGTCTGCTCCATGCTGCAGCAGAGTCTCAGAACAGAGTAGCAAGATTAAGGTGGAGAGGAGTTTACGGACAAGATGGCGGAGTGGTGGAGGTTTTGTTGTCAAATTGAAAATCAAAGTGCCTATTTATTCTTCTCAAACTGCCCATGGCTGCTGCACCTGTATTCACCCTCTGTATGAGACGTGCTGTAGGAGCGCCTGTCTCTTTAATTCCTCCTTCCGAAAAAGCCCATCTGCTCTGATTGGCCAGTGTGTTTCCTGGAATCTCCGGTTGAAGCTGGAGCTACTGCAACGGAGTATATAGCAGGACTTTGTACCGTGAAAAATCACCAATAAAGGCTTCTAAACCAAATATTACCCAACCGGACATGTCCCAGCAATAAAGTGATCGGAATTTGGGAAGAAATTACCATAATTGGCTGAGATTTCAGCTACGTTGCTTTAGCGTGTAGCTACTTAATAGTTAGCAGTATGCTAATGTTAGGTTGTAGTGGAACGAAGCAGCACTTTCTACCGTCAAAAGTCGCAGATAAAGGCTTCTGAACCAAACACTACCCAATCGGACATGTTTCAGCAGTAATGCAGTAATGAGGAGAATTTAACAACATTGGAAGCCAAGATGACATTGTTTCCTGCCGTTAGCCATGTAGCTACTTTAGTTAGCAGTTGACACTAATAGAACATAGCAGAATAAAGAAAAAAAACCAGAAAATGTTTCAGGAGTAATGTGTCTAAAATACATTTACTTCTTTATTTGAAACATTTAACCTGAATAAATCCAACATTAGAACATTGTAAATATGACAGAAAACACATAAAAGCATAATATGTGACCTTCAATAGTTAGTTAGTAGTTATTAATATACAGATATTGAGCGTCATCGACAAATATCTTTTTGTGTGAAATGTCTGGTGTAATCGCTTATGTGTCACTTTGTTTATTAACCAGTGGGGATTTTTTCTCACTGTGGCATTCCTAACCATAATGTTTTTTTCTGTGTTTAAATGAAGGATTTTTTGTATTTTCTATGTCCTCCTCCTAGACCACCAACTCCTTTGCCCGTCTGTGAACTGGAGCCTCTCACTGATGCTGAGACGGAGCACGCTGTTCAGGCCCTGCAGAGACGAGGTTCATCATTCAATATTAACATCTCCAGCCCTATTGGAGGTCCTCTTTCCTCTGGCCCAGCCAGCCCATCACCAGGAGTTCAGTTTCCTGTCCCAAATCCACCAGCAACTCCACCTGCTGATATCCCACCTTTCACTGCTAACACAGACTGCCAGCTCCCTGACAGCCATCCTCACGCTTTAAGTCCTGCCATGCCTGTTTCAGATGTTGAACCACAAGCCTACAACTCAGCCAGCCAGCAGCCTGATACTCAACATCTCTCCCCCTGCCCTGACACCCCATGCCTATCCCCTGACCCTTACTCCCTGCCTCCGGTCCTCAGCCCACAAGTCCCTTATCCCTTCCACATTGTGGAGCCACACTGCCCGTATTCAGAGCCTCCTGTCCTTAGTCCTCAACCGTACACTGCAGAGGAGGCTGAGGAAGGACACCCTTGTGAAATGGACACTGCAGAAAGTGTGTCTCAGTCAGTCCCTAATCATATCTCCACTGCACTTTTTCCCTCTGTGGTTTTGACAAATACAGCAAAGGGATCAAACCCAAGTCTTTTAGGATTTAGTGGGATCACATGTTCCACCAAAAATGGTTTGGAGTGTGCTACGCTGTTGTCGCGTAGATCTCGTTCCCTGCCTCGACAGTCAGCGACGGCACCAAACCCCAAAAAGCGCTGTAGATCAGCCAGCCCTGAGCACAGCCGGAGCAAAAGGAGGAGAATTGCAGTGAAATGTGGCTACAGCAGTAGTTGGACTGAACAAGGGCATCTATCTGTCAAACCAGAAAGTGACATTTTGGCAAAACCTGAGGGAAGTTTATTATTTGACAAGGTCTCTTCAACATGCGCCTTGGAAAAACTTGATTCAAAACAGACTTTTACCACGTTTTGTGTTCCTACGGTACAGAATTTCACTTGGGCACCAATTCAAGTGGAAATTTTAGGTCATGGTAGCACTTCTGTTGCTGATCATCCATCACGGCCACTTTCCTCAAAAGCAAAGATTTGTGATCCTCCACTCCAGTTCCCCAATGATAAATCTCACAGTGCGTTTTTCAGTCAAGACTCCCAATGTTCACTATCCCACTCCACCTCAGTGTGCATCGAGTCAGCCCTCATCCCAGACATAGCCACGCTCTCTCCATCATCATCTGACTCTGACTGGGACTGTGGTCTGCTGTCACGGCTTGGACCGACCTCTGCTCCTCCTCTGTTGCCCACTGAGCAGAGTTGTGAGCTCGACAAGGAGCTCCTCCACATGCCGTGCACGTGGATGCACGACACCAGCTACGAGTCACGTCTTCACACTGTCCTTCAACCGTCAAAGCCAGCAACCTCACTGTGTGGGGAAGAAATGGACCCTTCAGCATTTTCCAGGACTGTGGTACAGATTGTTGAGGTTCAGCACTGATGGTTATTCTCTTGGTCATTTTAAAGAACTGGAAGAACCACTACCTAGAGGCCGTGTCAGGCATTTACAATAGGAAGTCTTTGACTTTGCTGCTGCGTATCCCACTGCAAGAGACAATGGGCAGCACTTAAGCTCATCAAAATAAGTCAATGAAATATACACTGAATAAATATTTTAAACTTAGTGCAAACTAAAATTGAATATTTAGATGTTTTTACAGATGCTGATTGTTATTTTGTATATTTTGTTGTTGTTGTTGCCGTAGATGTTACTTAGCGGATGTGCATCTTCCCATGAATTTGAAGAATGTCCATTATAATTTTTCCTCTCAACCCCTGATCATCCTCAAGCACAGAACCCTAAGTAATATTCTGTATGTCGTGCTGACTGCAGTCTTTCAGCACCTATGTCCGGGAACACATGGTGGTATTGAGAATTTAATGACGCTTTTCTGAAGGGGGCCATTACTCAATTACTGTAAGTGCTGCATCTGGATCAGATCCCACTTGCGACAGCATTGATAAGGCGTTCGTAGAGTGTAGGACTCGTACAACCTGTGAGACATCAGTCTGTCTGATTAATGTCATATGGCTTTTTCTGATTTTTGAAGGACAGCTGAAAGACTGGCTTTGTCAAGGAGATATGACTGCTTCACAGTAGTGTGCTGCAGCTACAGTGAGGTTTATTGTCTTCACTTGCCAGTTTTTCAAATATAAGGTCACCTACCATTAAAGACTCATTGCTCATAATAGACACAAAAAAAACAGCTAAAATCTCACCTTCTTCTGAATATCTTGCATGGGCATTTAAAAACGATGCAGAATGCAACAAGCAAAGAGATGCCAAACATGATTTCAGTATGTGGAAGATAAGCAGTTATCTTAGGAAAATGTGAAGTCAACTCTTGTACAGTGTTTTTAAATAAACGTTTTTAACCATAAACCTTTCCTGCTGCATAGTTTAGAAAAATGTTGTTCAAAGTTTAGAACTGTTGGGGTATGCTGAGGGTAATTTTTCCTGCTTTCTTAATGAATGCTGACTGCTCAAAGCTAAAGGAGAGCCAAATGGGGAGGGAAGGATGAGGCAAGGGCAGCAGTGGGTCGATGTGTCCTGTTTGGCTCATCGTCCCAGCTGACGCAAACAATATTTGATATCTCATCTCAAAGCCTTGTTACGTAACCCTTAACTATCCAGATTTGTTGGAATGAAGGGATCTTTTGTGTGGGTGAACCTGGCCTAAACTGCTTCAGCTTGTCAAGAAAGAAAGGAGAACAATATTTTGGGTTGTTGTGTACTGTGTAGACTTTGTTGGAAAGGGGAAAAGAATGTGGGAATTATGTCTTGTGATAGTGTAGTTTCCAACAGAGAGTTTAGGGTTCAAGTGAAATACAGAAATACAGAAATCTCCCAAGTGTAATAACCAAAACTGTACAAACTTTGGCAGAAAAGTGTGTGTTCATGTAGGACTTCAACCTATAGCAGTGGTTGGCTTCTCATCACAGGTTATATTAGCTTACTGTGTGAGAGCTGTGGGCAGTTCAGCCATATGGTAATGTTTCCCTCTCAGATCTGATTAACTTAAATAATTTTAAGGGGCCTGAACACATGAAAGCATCTCAAATCAGTGTAATTTCAAAAACATGATTTGTTTAGGGGTGTAACAGAAATATATTTTCTTTTTGTATCCCAATCATCTTGTGACCATAGACTGTGACCTTTCATTTTTATTGGGATCCTGACCACTGATATTTAGTTAGGCATTTAACAAAAGTCTCCAGGTTTTCTGGCTGTAGGTCTAAGAGTGGCACATTATAAGAAAAGAAAAATACTATTGGAGCAAAATTGATTGATGTGTTTTGATCAGGTTTGCTTATATGATATGATTATTACAAATTAAGGGCAGATTAAAGCGCCATATCAAATACATTTAAAACGTGTAAGGCACGATACACTTATTTTCTTTTTAAGAATTAACATGTAGGCTATCCTAATTCTGACAAATACAATATCGGCTGACCTGAGATTTGGACATCAGGTCTCATCAAAGAGCGTGGGTGGGCCCGTCAAACCCCACGTGCTACTTGCGTATCCTCAGTGCTTCAATCAAGCTCAGAGGCGTAGGCCGAAAGACGAGTGTGCGATCGCGCTGCGGAGATCTGTGACACCGACACACACCATGCTGCTGGAGCCCAGCAAAGGAGCCTCTTCTGGGGGCTTTTAACTCGCAACAGGCGGAAAGGGAGAAATGCGGTCGCCGCGTTTAAAGGAACCCCTCTATTCTGTTTGCCTTTGCTGTCAACAACAGTCGTACTGCAGCTCCGCTCGCGGCTCCCATCAGGTCATCTAACGGCGCCGCACCGAGGAAATCCCTGGGACTATGTGAGCATCATGCTCGCTGTGAGATGCCTGCTGTTCGCTGCAGTGTGTGCACGGTGCGCCGTGACAGGTGAGACGCTTTTCTTTCATCTAATTGTTTAGTTTATGACAAGCAACCTGTTAATAGTGATGGAAACAAAGAAATAAAATAGTACGTGTTCTGCCAGTTCTTCCGTCCATTCAACCTGTCTAATAACCAGGACCGTGTAATTGTTTCATCTGTGTCAACAAGCAGCTCAGCATCAGCTGTTGAATCCTGCAGAAATAAGACCTTTTAACATCCCATTCAGAACCATAAACCCACACTTTGCTCTCTGCCATCTCATGCTGCCTGTGCACTGTAGCCCTCGTGTCCTCTGCAGGTTTGAGGGAACGGGTGAGTGTGGAGGAAAGACTGCCGCCTGCCGAAGAACTCGTTCAGCCCAAGCGGCTCCTGCACCAGATCCACTCCCAGGAGGAGCTGCTCCACAGCCGCCTGGACACCCGGGTCAAAAACTACACAGCCGGAGCACAAGTGAGTTGTCTGCACCTGTGACTTGTTTTCACACCCAGAGCTAAACGTATGTATCAGGCTATTATTCCCCTTAATTTAGTCTGTTTCTACATATTCTGTACAGTTAGCTGTTGAGATGAAATTATGACCAAGGTCTCCCCAGTAAATGGGTGTCATTTAGTTCTCATGAAGAATGGCTGATTGCCTCCAACAACAACAACGAGATGATGAAGAGATCAGTCAACTGTCCAACCTCTAATAAAGCCGCCACCCTCTCTAGGAATTCTCCCATCATTGAAACTTAAAAGCTATAAAACAAAGAAGGGGTTGAAGTTGATAGATTTACACATTTTACTCATGTATGATTTGAGGATAATGCCATTGAAATACATTCCTCTTTTTAAATTCTTCTATTCATGCCGGACATAATTGTGCTGGATAGTTTGTCTTGGCCCTTAAATCAGCAGTTTTCTTTTTTGTATTGCTTTTCAATGTATACTTTTATATTTTATGTCCCCACACTGTACAGCGTGCCTTCATTTTGCCAATTCCCCCAACTGATAACCTAAATTGAAACAGAGAATCCCTAGGGGCATTACAATGGAAAACGGAGAAAAAAAAACCCCATTGATAATCTAAAATTTTAAAATGGATCAACCTCTAGCCTTCACCTGTTCTCTGTCAGGACCTTATTCACCCCTGTTTGTCCCTCTCTTTTGAGGTCATGTGTCTGACACTCTCTTACCCTGTCACGCCCCCCACATGATACCCAGCTTGCCTGGGCCACAACAGGGCAGGAAAAACCCAGCCCACCACCCCCTCCTCTAGCCGCCACCTCCTGCTTTCCAGTACAGTCCATTAGATTATATTTCACACCTCTACCTGTCCTCTCTCGTTACCTTCACTATAAACACTGTCAGTCAGCTGCAGGCCTGTCAGCGGATATGACACAGGTCTGACTTTCAGCTACCCTCTGTGGGCAGCGTGCTGTCTCATGACCTCTCTTTTCTGAGACTGAGCAGCCCTCTGGAAGATGTGTGTTTGTTGTTTTCCATGGAGAAGTCTGCAATGCTACAGAATGTGAATTTAGATGTGAGATGGAGTCCCTCTACTAGCTGTAAACTACACATTTAAAATGAATCCTAACAAGCAATGATAATCTTTTGACATACATTTGAAATAGCAAGTATGTAAAAAGTTATATATGGATTCTCATGTAATCCACCAAATGTACCTGAGCTTTAAAGTAATCTGTTAACATCATGGAACAACAGATGTGTTATGTTCATGATGCTTTTAAAAAATATTCATCAAAGTGTCAAAGACTTTTTTTGCTTGACTTAAAGCTGCTATAATCTGTATTTTTGTATTAGAAATACATCAAACAACTGTGTAATGTGAATGCTGTTGCTGGTTCTTTTTTTTTTTTGGAGCATATCCGTGTCTTTCAGCTCCTTTTTTGTTTTGTTTTTACGAACTGCAACTTTACTGTTTTGATTCACTCTCACCGCTCTCATCCCCCTCATTTCTAACAGTTTTCAGTGAAACTGCTAATAAACCGACTGTACCCTCAGAGTTAAAAGTTCAGAAATCTAACTCCAAAACAATGCTAATGTTTTTTCTGTGTGTAGGTTATAACTAGTTGCTAGCAAGTTAAAATCAATTTCAAAGACATAAGAAAGGTCAAAAAACAAGTTCCAAATGATTCTTTCAACTGAGAAATATGATGACCTGACAGTTAATTTCTTTCCTGTGGTTGCTCATTAACAGGAAGTATTACTGTAAACTAAGTTTAAGGTTACTCTCTCAAAACAAGCAGGGGTTTATTTTTATTTGTTATTTAGCTTATTACTTATTACTGCCCATCGTAAATGACCAGAGCCTGTATAATGCTTGCATCTTACCAATAGCAATTATCTTATGCTCATATAAGAGAAGATAGCAATTACTTTGTATTTGTACTCATTGTTATTTTTTTCTTATTGCCATCCTATTTGTGTGTATCATCTATACGATTCGATGTCTTGAGCTGAGATACTGTATGGTGTGTCAAATTGAATATTTGGGATTTGATGTTAAAATCAAAAATACAATAACAAATCTCCACAGTCGGAGCTCTGATGCAGCGGTCTTATCTCTGCTCACATGCACCATTGCGGGCTTTTTATCGTGCTGTATATGGACCCAGTGGAGGTTTAGATTTATACTAAGTGGTTTGCAGAGAGTGCAAGGCAATACTAATGAGACCTTCCTTGCAGCTTGGCCAATAAGTACCGATGGGAGCCACCACAGAGCTCAGTCTTATAATGTGGATATGGCTCACCTTGGAGCAAGGTTAGACAGCCGATAAGCCCCAACACCCAGTTTTATCCTAAAAAGCCTCAGGGATGGATGAGGCTGGCTCGCCTTCAGGGAGAGGTTACTAGAATAGGATGTCCCTTTTATTATATCTGTGTTGCTTTGGTCTCTATGCACACTTCAGTTATTTCATATTGAACATCCACCAACCTTCTCCTCTCCTCCACTCTCTCTTTATCATATTATGTCACATTTCTTCCTGATAAACTGAAATACTTGACAATTAGTGAGTCATTTATTTAAGTCAGTGTCAGGGATCAACACCATGCAGTGATTTAAATTAAGCGATGCATGGGTTATTAATCTAAAAGTAAGCTTTAGGCGTCCAAGTACTAATTGATGCTAATTTTCTGTTTGAGTTCCACACATCATTGGAAGTCTTCATGTTGGTTTATCTGCCAGTTTACGGACTACTTTGGAGCTCCTTGCACAGAGCTGAGACGTAAATAGGAACTGAAGCACAAACATTGAGATTTAGACATTTTCCATATTGTAATTCCACTACTGCTACTTCTGTCTACTCTGTAACGCGGCAATTGAATTCCGAATTGAATGTCTAGGGATAGAGGGGACCAATTTGCAAAGCCATCTGAGGCAAATTTGTGATTATGGGCTTTAGAGATAAAGTAATTTAAAATGCACTTGATTGGGGATTGGAGTGCAGTGTTGCAGTACAAAACTCATGAACAGGAAACTCCTATAAATGCAAATACAACACTAAAGCTGTGTCCCAACTCCATACTAATCCCAAGCAGTTTTTGACTATGTAGTGTGTTCAGACAAAATAAAGTATGCACACTAAAACAAAAACTAGATTTTTGGGTGTGCTGTAATTAGAGACTTTCTCAAACAATGGCAAAGAAAAAAATAATAAAAGTAATTGTGGATGGTGGTAAAACAGCTCTAGGAACACCTAAAAAAAATAACTAATAAAGATTGGATTTTTGGACATTTAGCTGGCTCTTGTTAACTGTAATGGCCAGTGGAATTTCAAGGTCACAGTTTTATTGATGTCTGATAGTGCAAGTATTGTAGCATTACTACCCCAAAAGCTACAGATAGTAGCACTAATGTTAGCTAGCAAGTCTTGCCTCGCCTTGTTGACAAGTCAGCCAACCTTTTTTAATGAATTTGCATATTGAGATCCTATCACACTGCGGCCACAAATGAGATAATGAAAGCGCATTTTATCAATACCAGGTGTAAATGCAAAGAGCTATTGATCGGATGTCATTATTCAGATAACGTATCCAGATACAGCTCACATGTTAATACCAGGTGTAAATGGGGCCTATCTGTTAGTATAATACGTTAAAGTGTGTTGACTTCTTGTATACTAACTAAAAAGTCTCTATATTATAAGTATTAGTATATAGTACATTCCGTATAGTATGTAGTATGAATCAACAAACTTGAAATTGGTCAAATGAGGCCATTTATTTTTTTATTTTTTATTGATTTAGTTGATTTACTGAAGGGGACAAACCTTTTAAACTACCAGCAGCAGATAGACATAATCAATCAGATTGAGTTTATCTGAGTTTTTGTTGCTACTTGCATCAGTATCTTAGTAAATGTAATCAAATATAAGTCAATTTTCTCCCAAATTCTCCTCCCTCCCTCAGCCCCTCCATCTGGCCCAGAGCAGCTTCTTGGTGGAGGCCTTTGGCACATCCTTCATCCTTGACCTGGAACTAAACCAGTAAGTCACCACATGCCTGCAAAGCATTCACACATCCGCACCACAGAGGCACCAAACTGTGTTTATGGTTTGTTTACCACAGCAGTCAATGACATGACTGTACTTGCATGCACACGATTACTGCCTATCTTACCTCATCCTTCTCAAGCCCACCTACATTATTGTACTGTACATCCTGCTTGTTGGAGTTATATATGGACTGGCTGCAGGCTAAGTGTATACCTCCCCTCCCCCTCTTCTCACTTGACACATTTTTCTCTAATGAACTGCATTTATGTAAAACCTTCACTGGCTTTCTAAACACTTGGAATAAATGAATCTGAACACATTTTGGTTTTATTTATGAGTCAATGTGGTGGTCTAGATTCACGCAAGTTACTGTTTGACTAGCAATGTTATTCTGTTAAATAGCAATCAGCCATAATGGCCACTAATAGTAACACACAATCAGGCTTTTTCAAACATTTCTTTAGTTCAGCTTAAAACTAAATGTTAGAATGATTATTGCTCTCCTCACTTTTTTCGTCCTCTTCTCTCCAGCAATCTCCTGTCTACAGACTATTTGGAACGTCACTATAATGAGGATGGGCAGCTGTCACAGAATATGGTAGGACTATCTTATAGAAATTGACATTTTGAGAGATACTCTTGTTTCACTTTCTTGCCAAGAGTTACATGAGAAGATCATTACCACTCTCATGGCTGTACAGTAAATATGACGCTGCAGGTTAGCTTAGCTGGGGGAAATGACTAGCCTGGTTCTCTGTCAAGTTAACAAAATTCTCACTCTTGACAAGGACAATTTTCCAAAATGCGGAACTACTCTAAAAAGAAATCCTACTTTATCATGTTTTCTTTTTTTTTCCTCAATGGCAAAAGGGCATATGTAAACATGTAGATCCCGACAGATTTTTGGGCCAACACCATTATTAATATTTGAGAATTTATATATTTATATATTTGAGAAAATCTGAATAAATACGTTAGTCGAGGATCCTTAAAATTTGGTTTTAACAGCTGCATTAAGTAGAAAGCAAAAAACTTGCCACATTTTTAAGTAGAGTGAGACCTCTTTGTGCAGCTCTCCCTTTCTGTCTGCATGTGTACACAGCAAATAGGAACTCTTTCCCTCTTTGAAATTACCTGTGATTGGCCAGAGTCTTCTGTCACAGGCTAGATTTTCTAAAGCCTGAAAACAGAGCCAAGCAGAGGTGCAGAAATCTAGTTTTCTCTCAGACCACTTGAATTTCAATATGCAGAAAGGTTATTATGGAATGTTTGCCCAATGAGGCCCAAATATACTGCCTACCACAGCTTTAAAAGACTTTTGACAATATACATACTTACATATCTTAGATAGAGAGATCATGAAATCGATCTTTTTCCTCACTTTGCACACAATATACCTTCATTTGTTTGATTTCAACCTAACCAGTTGATGTTACACATCGGGTTCCAAAGGTCAGGGCAGATGGTGGTTGTAAGGTTTGGTTTAGTTGGTTCTGGAAAATGACATGATTTGAATTTCCCTCACGACATGACAAATAGACCCACACTGCTGCTGCTGCTGACTGCTCGTATCCATGGCAACCGTCTACTGATTGGTCAGGTGGTCGTTGGCAGGGACAAACAGAGATGAAGAGAAAGGGAGAGAAAGAGACTGAAATAAAGCAGATGATACAGACAGACAGAGACCGTCCCCCAGATGTTCCTAAGTCTAGTAAACAAACTAGACTAACGTAATTACAGGGCAGTTTGCTAAAATTTATAATGCAAAACATCAACCATTTCAATTATCAGTCCATGTGCCAGACAGCTGTTTTTGGACACCAAATATTCAGCATGATGTGTAGAAAAAACAGAGTATGTAGCTAATTGTTAGCAGAAGCAAAACATCTTCAAAGCCATTTACACCAGCCTCTATACATTGAAAAACATTTACCATTTCTATGCATTTCTACCTGAAGGGCAAGATAAACTAGCGCTATTGCTATTGGTTATTGATTCTGTTTAATTTCATTTAGGGGGAATACACCCATTAGAAACATGTTTAAAAACACAATGGACATAAAAGCTACCCTGCTGTATGCATTGGCACAAAATCAGTTTCAATCATATTGGCTGTGATGGAAAACTAGCTGACTGACTTCTGTTAAATTGTGAAAATGCAAACATTTGGCAATGTTTAGAGAGCCGATGTAAGGCGGAACGTGAAAGATACTATTGGACATGTTTGGTAAATTATGTAGGTATGTAGGTATGTAGGTATGTATGTAGGTATGTATGTAGGTATGTATGTATGTAGGTAGGTAGGTAGGTAGGTAGGTAGGGAACACCATGGGGTACTGGCTTGTTGTGAGAATGACAGCCCATTAATCTAACAGATAGTTCTGTGTTAGAAGTATACATTTTTAACCATAAATCCAATTTATTTACTCAATAATGTTCCCTTATTCTCTGTATCAGAAGCTTTTGAAATAATTAGAAATATAATACTAAAACAATACATTTATTAGTGTCAAATGCTATATTTTGTCCATCAAGGGAAGCAAAGCCACAGTGGGGAACAGTCTTTATGAAAACGATAAAGAAAAGGGGCGAAATCCAGAGTAATATGGTCAGATTTATAATAGTCAAATCAGAAGAGGTGAAATGTTAGTTTAGTCAGTTTTTCTTTTAGAATTTTGAATCTAATTATTATGTCTGAATGGCTACATTATTAGTAGTAGTATGCCATTGTCAGGATAAATAGTTGTTTCTGATTGGCTTGGATGTTGCACATTTATGACAATTTATGGTTGGCAGATGTCAGTTAACATTATATATTTCTATGTCTGAGCTGCTACACAAACTAAACATATGTAAATACCTGCAAATTTCCAGATACACATGCAAACACATACATGCATATATGGAGAAATTACACAAATTGCTTATATGGACATTTCATTTTCTGCATGGTGTATGCAGTCCCCTCCCCCGCCACCACTATCTCCATCTTGATTTATTTAGTTCAATTTATGTGCCAATAAATTCCTACTGTCTTTATGCCCTGCCTTTATGTGTCACTTTTTTTATTGGTCCCTGTGGATCTATGCTATTGCGTTATGCTGGGGACCGGGTCATTCACATTGAATCTCAATGACACATGGCTAAAAGAGGATGGGCTGGAATGTATTGGAGCTGTTTTTATATTTTGTTCTACTATACTATATGTCCTGCTGAATACCTGCTGCTTTGATTTCTTAATTTTCATTTTCTGAAATTTCTGAAGCGCTGTTAACCACACTCTATCAGCTTACAGAATTGCATATTAGATAATAATCTCAGTCCCTGGTCATTAATGAATTGGCATCAATCGAACACAATCAAAAGGATGCTTTATTTTCACTGTTCGCATTAATTTAAATCTATTATGTTCAAAATGGTTTCACTGTTAAGTGTGGCTTTATTTTATCTGAAAAATGAACATGCTTACTCACTGAGAATGTCTAATATTCCTACATGATGCTTTTGTTCCATCTAGTCTTCCTTTCACTTTACATTAGCTCCTGTGCATTACCTTTCCTTCGCTCCTCTCAGCTCAACAATGCTGAGTCAAAGTACAGACATTGAGTATACTCCAGCTTTTCTAATTCAGTTAGTTTCTAATGTCACATTTAATCCTCGTCTCACTGGGATGTAACTGTTAATTTGCCTCTAGTTGTGCGTGCAAGCAGTTTTCATTTCATTCACTTCTAATGTAGTGTCCTGCTTACCTGTCCCTGTCCTCTCAGCACTGATGATATTTCATGTTTAAGCCATGATTTTTTACACATGTACAACGACGTTTCTTTGCGTGTGTAAGTGTCCATTATTTGAAGCGCATACATCTCGTCTGAAAAGCGGTACTCGCAGTCAGTGTGTGCCTGCTGTGTTAGGCAATTTGATTTCCTCCATTTAGCCTTGTAATCCTACCTTTTTATTTATTTATTTATTATCTTGCCCCGGACTAAGTGCTGCAGGCTGTCTCACTATTTGGTATGAATGAAAAAAGTCCTTACCTCAACATATGGACTGGCACCAAATCTAAACAAGCTGTATGAAAAATACTAGACTAGATTTAAGTGTTTTTTTTTTTTTATTTTGCACTGAGCCCTTAAATGATAAAGTGATGTTACATTCTTAAGTTATGTATTTGTATTTAGTGTTTTTGTACTTGAAATTAATATTATTGCTGAGACATTGCTTGTGAGCTCTACATCCCAAAGGTTTTAAATTAGAGGAATTGTGTTAAATTTCCAAACGACCAATTACAGTAGAGGAGTTAAGGCCCGTCCACACCAAGAATGATAAATGAGCCTTGGATCAGCGCAGACGGGCGGTTGTCGGATCGGTGCAAAGCACCGGAACAAAAACATAGACAAATCACTGACAGTATGATAATAATATTCAAAACACAAGATTCACTCTCAGTGGTTTCTGTGACATTAGAAATGCTTTCAAAGTACTTTCAAATTAATGTTGAGCTACCTAAAGGATCGCAGAGTGGAAAGTCACACCACGCCACTGACCAGCTATGTGAAACAAATACAATTATACAATTATTTATAGTTCTTGTTAAAGTAATCGTTCTTGGTGTGGATGGCGCTTTAGTTGTAGTGATGTTGATGCACATTTAGAAACTTAGATCTTTTTTGTTTCTTCCTTTTAAGAATGACGCAGACGCTTATTTTTTACCAGTCTGTAAGTGAAGGCCTCTTCATCTCTTAGTCTCGTCACGTGGAAAAGCAATAATAGCCTTTTAAGGTTTGCAATTTTTAACAGCTTCCTAAATGTAATTAGATCAGTGTAAAACAGCAAAACAGACAAAATGCATTAACACCCCCTCCCCCAAATGTAATCAAAAGCATACCAGCACTGTGTCTCCTCTTAAATCTAAAACATCAAGTTTGAAGGACACAGCTACATCTAAAGCTGCCACATGCTGGACTCCCACCTGGTGAGGGACACAAAAAAAAGCTTCTCATTTTGAAGCAGATCCCAGCTGCATTGTTAGAATTCGTACAGGAGACCATTTTAGATCCCGTCATGAAGCCACTTAATGCACAAAAACAGGGTGAAGTCTCAGTTGTAATTTTTTTTTTAGGAGTTAGTATATGTTTGACAGGACGTCGGAGAGATTTTTTTTTTTAAGTTTGAGTTGCAGCTCGGAATAAAGGTTGACCAAGCATAAAGAACAAAGGCTCCACATTGCCTCTTTTCTTTTTGGTCTATCAGCTGTGCCAGACAACAGCAGGCTCAGGTGGCAGACATGACTTATTGGGGTCCATTACAAACACTTGTTACAAACACCTGAAACTGACCCTCTCTTACTTACACACACACACACACACACACACACACACACACACACACACACACACACACACACACACACAACACACACACGCACACACAGCTACAAACAAAGATGTGACTGTTATCTCCATCCACTTAGATGAAGACTGCTTCAATATAAGAAGATCCTCTCCTGATTGTAACTCTGTCTGCCATGCAAAGTTATTTTCTCCTCAACAACTTTTGTTAGCTCACACACATGTTGCGAGACTGACAGCGGCAAGTATCCTCTCAGATTGTTGTAATCTGATCATTCCTGTACTGTGAGAGGCAGCATGGAAACGCAACACTATATTCAAAACATGATCATCCAGCCAGAGCCTTTCAGGAGATTATGAATAATCAGGTGAAGGTATCTGGAAGCAGGGTGTACGGTTAACACCTTACAGCAGTTTTGCCAAACTGAAAGTATCAGCTGAAAGTGACCCATGCACTGACAAAGTTTGCCATTTATCCCTATATTAAAGGGCTACTCCACAGGTTTCACATTAGTCAATTTACTCGTCAGCTTTTAAAAATGTAACTTGAACTGAAACCAACTGCTGGCTGCAGAATAATTATAACCAACACAGTTACAGTTACTGCAATTAAGTTTTTGTTTTCATAGTTAAAAACACATTAGCATATGTAAGAAAACCTTATAGTCAGGTTTCTGTAGATGTAAGAGGCACAGTCATTCTTTAAGGTCCGGTATCCATTAATAAACACACTGTAACCTTGAGATCTGACTGATGTGCTTTGATTTTGTGCTGCAGGAAACTGAAATGGTTGCCATTGTGTAGTTTGTTGCCAAATTCATCATTAAATCAAATAAATTCCATGAATGCACAAAGCTGACTTTTTTTTTATTATAAAAACTGTTTGAAGGAAAAATGTGCATGCACTTACTTTACAGTACATTGAAACCAGAGTCCATCACTAAGTTTCTCCCATTTGACCCCTGTCCTTCTCGCACTTTAATTGCTCTCTCCACCTCTCACGCTGTACACAGCTTTTCCTTGGTGAAACTCAACTCAGCTGCAGCCTCTGTTGGTGTAGGTTTCCCCGAGTCATACAGTAGTCACTGATATCCTTCAGTTGACCCACCAGGCCCCAGGCTGACAGTAAATACCTGCCCTGTGTGTATTTAGGGGCCAGGAGATCAGAGCGATTTACAGTCATTTGTTGGTTGAATTTTCTGAAATATGTTGTGAATGTGGATGAAGGGTTCAGTGTCTCACTGTAATCTACGGTTTGTTTCCAGGGAGGAGAGCACTGCTACTACCATGGGCATGTGCGGGGACTGCCGGGCTCCTGGGCTGCTCTGTCCACCTGCCACGGCCTGCGGTGAGTCCAGTACTTTGAGTAAACATCGTCACTCCATCTGAAATCTAGACTCGGTCAGGACCCAACGTTTTTTTTATTTTTTTTATTTTTTTTTATGTAGTTCAAATGTTCAAAAACTGTGTTGATTTTCTACGAAGTCGTCAAGAAGAAAATCAAATTGTTTCCCATTTTTAGATAAGTAAAAAATGACATAAACAATTCAAAGAATAGTTTGACATTTAACAAGTAAGCTTATCTGCTCTCATGTCTGTTTAGTAAATGTGTAGCTGGAGCCAGCAGCTGCTTAACTTAGCTTTGCTTAGCACAAATACTAAAAACAGGGAGAAACAGCCAGCCAGGCTCTGTCATCTGAAAGGTGTTTGGTGTTTTAAGCCCCCAATGTCGTCTTCCAGGCCTGGAAGGCACTAGGATTAAGCAATGTTTAGGGTTAAGTTTAGGGTTAGGTTCCTTGAAGTCGACGGTCGCAGCGCTGCCTTGAAGTCGTTGTTGGGGGCTTAAAACACCATCAAGCCCCCTAAAATCCCCTTCCAGCATCTCTAAAGCTCACTAATTAACATGTTTTTTTATCTGTACAAAAAGCCAAGCAATAGTCTGGTACATTACTCCTCTTAAAATGGTGAATTGTTGATTTTACACTTTGGTTTTTATACGGATTAAACAAATGAGATATGAGCTACTAGGTGGATTTTTTTACCTTTGCACAGCACCAGAAAGCTTCCCCCCTCCTCCTTCCAGTCTTTGTGCTAAGCTAAGCTAACTGTCTGCTGGCTGGAGCTTCATATCTACATGTCATTTTCATCTGACTCGCATAAAGAAGGCGAACAAGCATATTTCCCAAAATCTTAAACTATTCCTTGAAATTCAATGAAATACGTGATTAATTTAAAAAAAAAAAAAAAACGGAATAATGGAAACATAAAATAAATTAACAATACTAGTAGTAACATAATAATAATGATATATAATACCCCAAAAAAATGACAATAAAATAAAGAAATCAATATGTAAAAAAAAATACAGCATGGTTTCAAAATATTTGAAGTTGTTATTACATTTACAAAACATGTGCTGGTAGAGGCTAATATTAAAAGGACAACAACACAGACTGATAAAAACATCCCCAGACAAGCTGTAACATGCTGCGATGTTTTGTGTTTTTCAGGGGGATGTTTTCTGACGGGAACTTTTCGTACGGGATTGAACCTGTTGCCAGTGGAGAGGTGAGTCAGGACTTTGGCAGGAGAAACCCAGTAGGGAGGATCAACTAGTCAAATTAGTAGTAAACATGCATATCAAATTCCTTGGCATCAAACCAAGGCAGCAACAAGGTTGTGTGAAAAGCAATTCCCAAAACTGGCACCAATCTTTCAAACTCAACAAAATATGGTTAAAAGTCGCCCGCGGTCTCACTTTCTCTCTCTGTCTCCGTGACTTACCGTCAGTCCAGACGGTGTTGCTCTATCTCTGAGCTGCTGTATGTAAAGTATTGAGTTGATACACAATCCACCTCCACTGAAACACATCTCCTAGTCTCATATCTGAGGGAGACATCATCTTACAGAGACGGAGGGAGAGAGGAGAAATTTCAAATGGCTGGCCAAAACAAAAGAGGCTTTTTAGATGTTACAAAAATACTCAGATTTGATTTTAGAATAGATCTGGTATTAAAAAGAAATGGATGTATAACAGTGACCGAAGGGAGTGGGAGGAAAGTGTTTAGAGTGGAAAAGCCTGAGCTTTTCTTTCCCATTAAGGCCCACAGTAATCGAAGTACAGCTCAATTACATAGACTGGAGAGATGAATCAATATCCTCCCAGCTCATCTTCAAACTCCCTCCCTCCATCCTCTCTCTTCTTGGCTCTCTATCTCAGATGGGTCATTTTCATAAAGTATTTATCCTCCGCTTAAGTGTACCACAGTGTCCAGTAGTCTTTTTGCCATTATGACAGCCCAGTGATTGATTAATTATGCATCAGAGCACTTTTCTTCCCGTTAATCCATCTCTACCTCAAAGGACACAACAGAGAAGCTGTGGACTAAAGTCCAGGATGAGAAGAACTAATTTTAATGCGTGTGTCACTTTATAACCATGAATGGTTCAGTGCTACATGTTCATGCTCTTTCACAGGGAAGAACAATTACCCTCCTGTTGAGCAAAGCCTGGTACAACTTCAATGTCAGATTTCCTTTTTCACTTCTCATTTCTTATTCATAGAATGGTCAACTACTAAAACTAACCAAAAAGTAAATTTTCTTTCATCAAAAATGACCACAGAAAAATATGCAAACAGGAGTTAGACAGTTGTCTATCTTGATGACACTTTTCTAGAGATCATTTCACTGCTTTTCTCTTAAAAACTGCAATCTCAAGTTTGACTTTAGTATTAATAACTTTTTAAAAACTTATTTCTGTTTTCACGTGTGGAATAGTGAACAATATAATAGGTCTCTTATGGGGATCCTCTATAGGCATTAGAGAATTTAGACACTGATGTGATTCACTGTCTGCTGTGGTCTGACTCTGGTTTCCTCTTGGCTTGATGTGAAGTTTTACCCAAATTCAACATTGTCGTTTTTGGAATTCCTTTTCCGGTTAAGGCAAAAATGGATGGTGAACCCAAAGCTGACTCTTCTGTGGATCGTTAATAGTTAAAATCTTTAGAAATCAGGAAGTTGAAAAGAAGATTCATGCAATTAAACTTACCTTGAGATGCTCTTAGTGATAATGTTAAAGCTCATGAAAGAAGTAACTGAAAACATTTGTTATAATTTTTTAACCCTAAACTTAGTGGCGTTACTTTTAGACCTTTTCAGCTTCAGAAAAAATACACTAATTCTCTCTCTCAATTCAAAGGGGCTTTATTGGCCTGAAAGTTTCATAACAATGTTGCCAAAGCATACAATTTGTCCAAATATTCGGACAAGACTTCATAAACACAAAACACAAAAAAACATGTTTCATGAACATTAACACAATGTTCTCTCTCTCTCTCTCTCTCTCTCTCTCTCTCTCTCTCTCTCTCTGTGTGTGTGTGTGTGTGTGTCTGGACGCCCTTCAGGAGCAGAATGACCACATTGTGTATCGTATGCCGGACATTGACCTCTTCCCACCTCCCTGTCCAGGTAGGACCACCGTCAACACAGAAACTCCACACTGAGACTCCTCACAGTTACTGTACTTTCCTCTGTAACTTTGTATTTCAGTCCCTCCTGATGCAATGGTAAAAGCTTGATGGAAACTAAATCCCTGTCTCTGGTCATTTCTAAATCCTAATCCTCAGTGGCACAATACCTGCTGCACAAATCCAGCTATAATACAAATTATATACTTTCCCGACATCTCAATCTGGCTTGATTTTGATTAAACTTTGTGATGTGATACATATTTGGTCCGTCTTTTGCTGTCAAGAGATTAGATTTTGATGAAACCTGGCAGGACACAGCTTGTTACTGATCAACCCAAATGACCCAAAGGCTGCTTGCTGTTACTTATTTGGAGACATGTTCAGCCTTGTCCTTGACTTTGGATGGTCTAAAGCAATCACATGTTCTGTAATGCAAAACTGTTTTGTGGTTGCTTTTCTTAATCATGCACACACACACACACACACACACACACACACACACACACACACACACACACACACACACACACACACACACACACACACACACACACACACACACACACACACACTGCAGCGTACAGTGTCCTGCTCAGGTTGTCCAGCTGCCCTCCTCGCCCTTGCTAAACGTCTCATTTGGCTGCCTCTTCTCCCCCTTACCTCTTTGTCCCTGACACTTGTCTGCCTCTCTTGATTCAGCTTCCTCCCCCCTCCTTCCTGTTACCCAACCCCTGCTATTCCTCCCTCCCTGCCTCCTCACCCCTCCCTTTCTTTCCTTCTTTCCATTTGGCCAGTTATACTCTCCCCTTTCCTCTGCTGGCTGTGTGATATTGATTTCTCCTGCAGATCAGTGGACTAAAATACATGGTTACATCCATCCCTGGATTGATGACTAGCCACTTTTTTTTATCTTACTCTCACTCACTCACTGTGTGTGTGTGTGTGTGTGTGTGTGTGTGTGTGTGTGTGTGTGTGTGTGTGTGTGTGTGTGTGTGTGTGTGTGTGTGTGTGTGTGTGTGTGTGTGTGTCCCAGGGTGCTCTGTGAACAGCACAAAGCATGGCCACGTTGAGGCAGACGATGAGCTGAAGGGTGGAGATGACTGGTCCGAAGAGGAGAAGCCCATCTTTACAGACAGCCTGAGACGCTCAAAAAGACAAGTCAGTTTTCAGACGGCCTCTTTCTCTCAACACACACCATGTACGCACAGAGATGCCTTTGCAGCATGTGTCACCATGAGGGAAACATCAGAGTTGAGATATGCAAACAATTAATATTTTACAGAGACGTCTGTCAGATGATGCCAAAGTTCCACACGCAGGCTGATAGCTTGTCTCAGCTTTCATGCTAATAAGATAAGGAAATCAAGTGAGAGAAGTGGCGTATGTCTGGAGGAGCTTTCTAAAATCTGAGAAAATTACTCAACTGATGCCACTTGATTAATTTTGGATTGTGTTTTTACTAGACAATTCTCAGGGAAAGCCTGCAAACTGAGGGTGTGAAGTCTGAAAGATGGGTTTTACTAGGCATGGTCTGTCTAACAAAAGACGCTAATCATGCTTTGCTTCTGCTGCATCCATTTTGACATTTCCTACTGGTTTCAATTGAGACAGTTCTGCCTTTTGTCTGCACTTATTTTTACTGGTTTTAAATAGGCTGGGCTCATTTGAAAAATGTTGTCACATACTTCTGTGCACCAGTTAGAACATTTGAATCAAAATGTGAGAACAGTTGGGTTGTTTGCTTATTTTTTGCCAGTGTCAATTAAATTTGATGAAACCATTGCTGCACAGTCCTGATGAAGCAGAGTTTTTGAGTGTTAAAGTCTTACCTAATAATGCCTAAGGATATTTATGTGCGTGCGATTATGACAGCAGACTCAAAAATCTGGCTTTTCGCTTCTCCAGGTGCGGCGAGGCCAGCGCACGGTCCAGACTGAGACCAAGTACATCGAGCTGATGGTGGTCAACGACCATGAACTGGTAGGTGTGAAGCTTCTTTTACCTTATCTCTGTAACTGCTGCATGAAGGCAATAATAAGAAGTGAGCGTGACTCTCATTAAATAAGGATTGTAATCATCTGATAAGACTTTTATAATCAGCACAGAAAAAGATGAAATGTTTAATGCAGTGTCTTTCTCCTCTTGTTAGTTTGTGCAGCTTCGACGGTCGTCCACTCAGACGAAGAACTTTGCCAAAGCAGTGGTGAACATGGCCGACGCAGTAAGTGGAAATTCTGTGGAGGAGTTAACTATGAGCGTCCTCCTCCTATCATCTATTTTTTTGTAAACCATGGCACCTTTTCATAGTGAGTCTATTGTAAGGAGTCCCTTGAGCTTATTCAGGACAGTTGCCACATTTCAGAGCTTTTTCCCTGCAGATTGAACTTTGAGTGGGACAGCTGCCATCCCTTATTCACAGGAAGCCAACAAGCTATTTTACTGTCAGATTTTATTTTTAACCATCTTTTAAATGGCAAATATTCATCTCTTGACTCCTCATCATCATTTAACAAGGTCTTTTTAATATGAAAATGTTTAAATAATAAACATGATTATGTATGAATTTATAAAAACATAGCCTGCTGACCTATATGTGGTGAGATGTTGTTGAAAAGACCCCTAAAAACCTCTTAACCAAGAACCGAGGTAGTTACCAATACTTAATATTATTAAATTGAGTTATAGTTTTTATATATATATATATATATATATATATATATATATATAGATAGATAGATAGAGAGAGAGAGAGAGAGAGAGAGAGAGAGAGAGAGAGAGAGAGAGAGAGAGAGAGAGAGAGAGAGAGAGATAGATATATATATATATATATAAAAAAAGAGAAAAAAAAAAAAAAAAAAAAAAAAAAAAAAAAAAAAAATTAATTACCCAAGATATTTCCAGTGTCTCAGCCTACGTTGTTAAGAAGATGGAAAGTCTGTGCTGTAATACAGTACTGTAACGAGTTGGCTTTACCTAAAATATATATATATATATAGCAGCTATGAATGTAAATATAAACAAATAAAGCTGTGTAACCACTGATCGGACATGATTCCCTTCCCAAAACAAAAAAAATGAAGTGCAGAAGATTCCCTGTGTCCTCTGCTGTAGCATCAGCATGGGAAACTCTTCACTGACAGGGGACAAACGCAGTGTGGCTGGTTTCCATGGCAACCGACTGCTGCCTGCCTTCTCCCACTCTGTCTGAAGTAGACAGATTCTGTCTCCATTATCTGAAATATTTAACTCTCACTTAACCCCTCAAGATCTGAAATTTTTCAACTAACAGGAAACTTTTTTTTCTAAAATATTATGTAATCTCAACGATTTTTTTCCTGAATATGTATTTAATTTTTCGGCTGTTGAAGTCATTCAGATTTCAAACTTGCATGTTTAAGCTGCAGTCCAGAATTTCTTTTCATATTTATTTATTGTTCTGTCAATTGTTTCTATTGTAATCTCTTTAATCAGTTTTTGCTTCAATTGTTTTGAGGGACGATGGCACTGAAAACAACAGAGAAAAGATTACTTTTCTGAATGTTTTTTTTCCCCCATTTGATGTTTCCAGATCTACAAGGAGCAGCTCAACACTCGCATCGTCTTGGTGGCCATGGAAACCTGGTCTTCTGAAAACAGGGTCTCTGTGGGCGACGACGCCTTGCTCACCCTGCGCGACTTCATGAAGTACAGGAAGGAGAGCATCAAGGAACGCTGCGACACCGTTCACCTATTCTCGTGGGTTCAATCTCCTGATTCTATATCCTCCTCCATCTCCCTCTTCTTCTTCTCCTCTGTCTTCTTCTGTCTCGTCGTCCTTTTCCTTCTCCCCCTTCATCACCCCCATCTTCTCTTTCCCCTCCTCCTCTTCTTCCTCCATCTCTTCCTTCTTCTTCTTTGTCTTCTCCTCCTCCTGCTGTGCCTATTATTATAAAGGTCTCCCTGTCGTTACTACAGTGGGAGGACGTTCATGAGCAGCCGCAGTGAGGCGGCCTACATCGGGGGCATCTGCTCAGTCACTAGGGGTGGAGGCATCAATGAGGTGAGACTCGTGTCCCTTACACTGTATAGATTACAGAGACTGGCTACAAATCATGGTGTTTGTCCAATGAACTTCATAAAAATTGTGCATTCCCTGAAGTAATGAATCGTTTTCATGAGTCTGTAACTCAGGCAGTTTTAGTCTCTTTTCCTTCTAGTTGTTGTCATTAACTCGATTGTTATGTGTGTCTTCAGTTTGGCAGTGTGGGCCCTATGGCCATCACATTGAGCCAGAGTCTTGGCCAGAACATTGGCATGCTGAGAAACAAAGAGCGACTGGCTGCAGGTGAGACTAACGTACACTGAAGACATCGGTGGAGATCTTACACAAGCATTCATGGGAGGACAATCTCTCTTGACACAATTCAGAAACACAGCGGCGTTAAAAAAGGCAATTTGCCATACAAGGTTTTTACCGGTAATTTATATACGGTACCGGTACATTATTTGTCCTTTTTTTTTTTTTTATTCCTGCAATATTTGGTTATTTCAGCAAAGTAAGATACACTTCTAAATTGTATTGTCCTGTTATATCTAAAATATATCTTTTGAAAATGTCCTGACCAAACAAGTAGTGTAAACCTATACTACCAGTCAAACGTTTGGGGTCTTTTAGAAATTTCCATTCCACTCCATTATAGACAGAATACCAGCTGAGATCAGATGCATTGTTTTTTTTAACCAGGGCAGCAGTTTTCAGATTACATTATGTGCTTACGTAATTGCAAAAGGGTTCTCCAATGTTTTCTCAGTTAGCCTTTTAAAATGATATCAGATTAGTAAACAGAATGTGCCTTTGGAACATTGGATGAATGGTTGCCGATAATGAGCATTGTAGATATTGCATTAAAGATGAGCCACTTCTTTCTACAACAGTCGAGAACCCTTTTGCAATTATGTAAGCACATAATGTAATCTGAAAACTGCTGTCCTGATTAAAAAAACAATGTAACTGATCTCAGCTGGTGTTCTGTCTATAATTGAGTGGAATGGATATTTCTAAGTGACTCCAAATGTTTGACCGGTAGTGTATTTGACAGCACTCTTTTGATTTTTCCACTGAGAACGTGCTGCTTGTATTAAATATATCTCTGAGAAAAGAAAACACTCCACCTCTGCTGTACTAACAGCTCCCTCAAGTGGTCACAGAGTTGACCACATAAATGTTTTGTGTGTGTGTCCAGGAGACTGCAGGTGTCCAGACCCATGGCTGGGCTGTATCATGGAGGACACAGGGTATGCACTTTTTAAGTTACAATAAATGAATAGTACATTAAGAAATATTTCTCAAAATTAAAAAATAGAATTCTGTGTAAACAAAGATGGACATATTCTGCCCCGTCACTTTTTGTGAGTGAAATATGTCTCAGTAAAGCATCCAAAGCATATTCATGTAGCATGTCAAAGTTACCAAAGTACCCAACTCCATCTTTATTTGGCTGATATTAACAATATTTAAGTTGACAGGTTATCCAAATGTTTTCACACTTTTGAAGGTTTTAAACACTATTTAAAATGCGTCCAACAAATGTAACAGTGAGTCATTTCTGTACTTGTTTTTGTATCACTTAGTTACTACCTGCCCAGGAAGTTCTCTCGCTGCAGTATAGACGAGTACCTGCGCTTCCTCCAACAGGGAGGAGGCAGCTGTCTCTTCAACAAGCCCAGCAAGGTGAGAGATGGTCAGTCATCATCGGAGAGGCTCTGCTGAGGGATTTAATCACATCCAAATTCACAATACAGAGCAAATCTTCATCTCCAAAATAACATATATATATAATATTTTTTTTTTTTCTCTCTCTGTGTAAATATATATTAAATTGGTTTGAATGTATTTTCATTGTCTCTTCTGGTGATGTGCATTGTTTGACTCTATGGTTATGGTGCATATCCCCCCCCCCGTAGTTGTTAGACCCACCCGAGTGTGGGAATGGATATGTGGAGCTGGGAGAGGAATGTGACTGCGGATCACTAGTGGTGAGCACATTTGAATTAACTACTTTATTATTGTTAAATTTATTTAACAAACAGCTAAACTGTGAACTCTACTGGGGACTACGTTTATCCCACAACCCCTGTCTTTGCAGTATGTCGAATTGTAGTTGGATTGTTAAGTGTAGTCAGTTGTGTGTTCAAAACACCCTGACACTCATGATCTACAGATGTACTATAAACATCTCTCACCCATAGGAGTGTGCACGGAGTGGAGCCAACTGCTGTAAGAAGTGCACCCTTACCCATAATGCCATGTGCAGCAACGGGCTCTGCTGCAGGGACTGCAAGGTGAGCTGCTTTAATACATCACTTTAACTGGATAGTTTGTCACTGTTTCTATATGCTCTGACCTGCTCTGTTCCATCCTCTACGTCTTTCTCTTTTTCCTTCCGTCGTCTTCTATGGTTGTTTGTGATAGTACGAGCTGAGAGGGGTGACGTGCCGTGACGCTGTTAATGACTGTGACATCCCTGAGAACTGCATGGGAGACTCCAGCCAGGTACCCCAGACACATATGTTCCTTACAGAATCTAAACCTCTAATACCCACTGTGATGGTGAACTGACGGAGAATGTTCTCTCTCTTGCAGTGTCCTCATAACGTCCACAAACTGGATGGCTACATGTGTGATGCTGGACAGGTGAAGTCATACTATTTAATTAATTAATTGAATACATTTAATTAGTTAAATTGAATAAAACATATTTATCTTTTTGTCTGTCCTCTTCAGGGTCGGTGTTATGGAGGCCGCTGTAAGACCAGAGATGGCCAGTGCAGGACGCTGTGGGGCTACAGTAGGTTTGGATTGGATATTGAGCTTTATATCTCCATGTTGCATTGGCCTTTGGTTTCTATTTTCTGAGAAGAGCTTTGTAACAATGAAAGCAAGGCCACGGGTTGTCGTGCAAAGACTGTGTTCTCTCTTGTCAGACTCAGCTGATAGGTTCTGCTATGAAAAGCTGAACTCTGAGGGCACAGAGAAAGGAAACTGTGGCCCGGACTCCAGCGGTCAGGGATGGGTGCAGTGCAACAAGCAGTGAGTGAACAGCATGGCTTCATAAAATAAATTTTGATAGAACATACACATGTTGTTTTGCTTTATTAAATCTTATTCGAGTTGAGTTTTTTGTTCTTAATTTTTTTTTTTCCTCCATTGTCTCCATCAGAGACGTCCTGTGCGGTTTGCTACTGTGCACCAATCTGACAGATAGGCCGAGGTTTGGTGAACTGCAGGGGAGGCTCACCAGTCTGACCATCCACCATCAGAACAGATACATGGACTGCAGGTGAGGCAGCTTTTCTGTGGCAGCTTGGCTGGTTTCAACAACAAGTTGAAGGATTAAACAAATACAGTAGGCTGCTTAACCAAATATGGATTCCCTACATGTGGAAAAGATGACAGAATTTGAATTTGTGGATTTGCATTTTTCTTGTTTGATTTGGTAGTCACACAGAGAGTAGTCTGGCATTAGCAGACGTAGCTGTGTCAGCGCTGCAGTATGGTCTGGCTACACCACTTATCTATTCTGGAATAGAAAAAAAAAAAAAAGCTCTGGCTTGTTTGTATTTCTTTAAACCAATCACAACTGCCCTGGGCGACGGTGCCCCTGCAAAATAGATAGGAGAAGATAGCGGAAGGGGAGGGAGATGGCCAGATGTCAGGCTTTATCTCAGCAAAGTACAGTCTATAAAAAACAAATGAGGGATGATCTTATGTGACCACCGGACCTGCAGGGGTGGCCATGCAGTGCTGGATGACGGCTTGGATATGGGCTACGTGGAGGATGGGACGCCATGTGGGCCAAACATGATGTGTTTGGAGCGTCGCTGTCTCCCCGTCACCACCTTTAACCTCAGCACCTGCCCGGGCTCCTCGACCTCACGCATCTGCTCCCACCACGGGGTGAGTCTGTCACTGCTGTTTGACTTTTGCTGGTGGAAACAAAGTTTTGTGGTTAGTAAATAAGATACTGAATGCGTCCACTCAAGTTTCTCCTCTCTGTCTCGCAGACTTGCAGCAACGAGGTGAAGTGTATCTGTGATCCAGACTACACTGGGAAGGACTGTAGCGTGTTTGACCCGATCCCCATCCCCACCCCTCCAGAGGGCCCAGAGAAACACAGAGGTAACTACACTGAGCAGTTTGCCTCCACAAAGTCCTTTTATCACACAGCCACAGTACAGTTACTCTGCACCTCTGTAAAATAACCTGCTGTGACAGAAAAATATGAACAAAACAAAAGTAATTTGTTTCCTCATGTTTTTGAGAGAGAGAGAGAGAGAGAGAGAGAGAGAGAGAGAGAGAGAGAGAGAGAGAGAGAGAGAGAGAGAGAGAGAGAGAACTTGTCCATACAGGATGGGCTGAAAATTGCCATCTGCATCTCGCTACAAAACTAAATAACGCTGGGTGCCCATATATAGAGGTTTACTCCTCGACGCAGCGGGCCCCGGGTTCGACTCCGACCTGCGGCCCTTTGCTGCATGTCATTCCCTTTCTCCCCTTTCATGTCTTCTGCTGTCCTATCAAAATAAAGGATGAAAATGCCCAAAACATTTCTAAAAAAATAACGCTAAATTACTAGATAATAATTTTTATTTTGTGTAGGTTACACTAATGTTTACATGGCACACTGAATCCGATTCTAAATGAAACTTGAACAATGCCCTAAGGCTTCTGGGTGGTTGTAGTGCAAATAGTAGCAAAAGTAGAAATCACTTACATCTCATTAGCAACTCTAAGAACATTTAAAATACAAAATAGAAATATGTGAATGAAAATGGTTTAAATATATGAATTACAGCATGTTAAAGAATTTAGTGAGACACAAAATAAATAGGGTTTTTGAACCCTATGAAACAACGAGGAAGAGGTGAAGTGACCCTGCCCGGAGGAAGCCCGGGGCCCCCGTCTGGAGCCAGGCCCAGATGGCGGGCTCGTCAGCGAGCGTCTGGTGGCTGGGTTTGCCACGGAGCCCGGTCGGGCACAGCCCGAAAAAGCTACGTGGCCCCCATCTCTCCAGCCCATGGGCCCACCACCTGTGGGAGGAACCGCTGGGGTCGGGTGCGCTGCCACACGGGGGGCAGTGAAGGTCAGGGGCCTCGACGGACCAGACCCAGGCAGCAGACGCTGGCTCTGGGGACGTGGAATGTCACCTCTCTGTGGAGGAAGGAGCCAGAACTGGTGCGGGAGGTGGAGCGCTACCGGTTAGATCTGGTGGGGCTTACCTCTACGCACAGTCTCGGTTCTGGAACCATACTCCTGGATAGGGGTTGGACTCTTTTCTTCTCCAGAGTTGCCCAGGGTGTGAGGCGCCGGGCGGGTGTGGGGCTACTCACAAGCCCCCGGCTGAGTGCCGCTACGTTGTAGTTTACCCCGGTGGACGAGAGGGTCGCCTCCCTACGCCTGCGGGTTGTGGGGGAACTCTGACTGTTGTTTGTGCATATGCACCAAACAGGAGTTCGGAGTATTCGGCCTTCTTGGAGACCTTGAGTGGAGTCCTGATTGGGGCTCCAGTGGGGTGTTTGTTGTTGGACTTCTGTGCTAGTCATGGATTGTCTATAACAAACACCATGTTCGAACACAGGGATGCTCATAAGTGTACTTGGTACCAGAGCACCCTAGGCCAACGGTCAATGATCGATTTTATAATCGTTCATATCTGATCTGAGGCCATATGTTTTGGACACTCGGGTGAAGAGAGGGGCGGAGCTGTCAACCGATCACCATCTGGTGGTGAGTTGGGTCAGGGGGTGGGGGAAGACTCTGGACAGACCTGGTAAGCCCAAACGGGTAGTGCGGATAAATTGGGAACGTCTGGAGGAGGCCCCTGTCCGACAGACTTTCAACTCACACCTCCGGCGGAGCTTTTCGTGCATCCCTGTGGAGGCTGGGGGCATTGAACCCGAGTGGACAATGTTCAAAGTTTCCATTGCTGAAGCTGCGGCGAGGAGCTGTGGTCTTAGGGTCTTAGGTGCCTCAAGGGGCGGTAACCCACGAACACCATGGTGGACACCGGTGGTCAGGGAAGCCGTTGACCTCAACTGAGGAGGTAATAGGGCGGTGGAAGGAGCACTTTGAGGAACTCCTGAATCCGACTAATACGCCCTCTATGTTAGAGGCAGAGCTGGAGCATGATGGGGGATTGTCGTCAATTTCCCAGGCGGAAGTCACTGATGTAGTCAAACAACTCCACAGTGGCAAAGCCCCAGGGATTGATGAGATCCGTCCAGAAATGCTCAAGGCTCTGGGTGTGGAGGGGCTGTCCTGGTTGACCCGTCTCTTCAACATTGAGTGGAAGTCTGGGACAGTGCCAAAGGAGTGGCAGACTGGGGTGGTGGTTCCCCTTTTTAAAAGGGGGGACCAGAGGGTGTGTGCCAATTACAGGGGTATCACACTTCTCAGCCTCCCTGGTAAAGTCTACTCCAAGGTGCTGGAAAGGAGGGTTCGGCCGATAGTCGAACCTCGGGTTGAGGAGGAACAATGCGGATTCCGTCCTGGTCGTGGAACAACGGACCAGCTCTTTAATCTCGCAAGGATCCTGGAGGGAGCCTGGGAGTATGCCCAACCAGTCTACATGTGTTTTGTGGATCTGGAGAAGGCGTATGACCGGGTCCCCCGGGAAGATACTGTGGGAGGTGCTGCGGGAGTATGGGGTGAGGGGGTCTCTACTCAGGGCCATCCAATCTCTGTACGACCAAAGTGAGAGCTGTGTCCGTGTTCTCGGCAGTAAGTCGGACTCGTTTCAGGTGAGGGTTGGCCTCCGCCAGGGCATGCGCTTTGTCACCAATCCTGTTTGTAATATTTATGGACAGGATATCGAGGCATAGTCGGGGTGGAGAGGGGTTGCAGTTCGGTGGGCTGGGGATCTCATCGCTGCTCTTTGCAGATGACGTGGTCCTGATGGCATCATCGGCCTGTGACCTTCAGCACTCACTGGATCGGTTCGCAGCCGAGTGTGTAGCGGCTGGGCTGAGGATCAGCACCACTAAATCTGAGGCCATGGTTCTCAGCAGGAAACCGATGGAATGCCTTCTCCAGGTAGGGAATGAGTCCTTACCCCAAGTGAAGGAGTTCAAGTACCTTGGGGTTTTGTTCGCGAGTGAGCGTAAAATGGAGCGGGAGATTGGTCGGAGAATCGGCGCAGCGGGTGCGGTATTACATTCGATCTATCGCACCATTGTGGCGAAAAGAGAGCTGAGCCAGAAGGCAAAGCTCTCGATCTACCGGTCAACTGGCTCCTTCGCATCGAAAGGAGCCAGTTGAGGTGGTTCGGGCGTCTGGTAAGGATGCCCCCTGGGCGCCTCCTTAGGGAGGTGTTCCAGGCACGTCCAGCTGGGAGGAGGCCTCGGGGAAGACCCAGGACTAGGTGGAGGGATTATATCTCCAACCTGGCCTGGGAACGCCTCGGGATCCCCCAGTCACAGCTGGTTAATGTGGTTTGGGAAAGGGAAGTTTGGGGTCCCCTGCTGGAGCTGCTCCCCCCGCGACCCGACACCGGATAAGCGGAAGAAGATGGATGGATGGATGGATGGATGGATGGATGGATGGACAAAATAAATACATAAAAATACATAAATATAAAGCATAAAGGCTTAAACAAACAGCATATTAATGAAAAATTACAATATGAAGAAACATGAATTTACAATGTGCAAAATAAGCATCATATTTGACAATTTGCAGGCTGTCACTTGTCTGTTGTGCATCTTTAAAGGGGTATTTCACTGTATCTTTTGCCTAGGTGACAGTATTCTATATAAATGATGCAGGACATGGGGCTGAAGGATCTTTTACCACCTAGGAATCTAGCTTTCACAGATCTAAACTACTTTTTGATGCTCGACAGAGATACAAAAAATACAACACAAAAAGATAAAGTATTTCAAATTTTTGGCACTCTCACATGTTTTTCTTTCTTATTTTTTCCTCCTCACTGGTTGACTCCATCACTCCCACAGGTCCCAGTGGTACCAATATTATAATAGGTTCGGTTGCTGGTGCAATTCTGGTGGCAGCGATAGTCCTGGGGGGAACTGGCTGGGGATTTAAGTAAGAGCTCTGGCATGTCTCCATCTGTGTGTGCCTGCTGTGTTCCTCTGTCAGCTAACACACATGCCTGTGGCTCGCTGCTGAATGCTCCTCTGCTTGCTGTCTGATCCATACTCACAACCTGAGACCATGGGGGTTTATTGTTAATGCTGGTGGTGGTACGGTAGATGGGTTTCCATCTGTGGGTTTTGTTCGAGGAAGGGAGTTTGTATGATAGTACTTACAAACCCTCATTAGTCCTTTTGGCTAGTAAGCTCCTTGATGGCATTCCCATCATGGCATGAGATTATTGGCCACTTTGCTATATCTTTTTTTTGTTGTTGCTGAAAACTGTGTAGACAAGACTTTATAAGCTAAATTGGTATCATTTGTAATGAGCTAAATGCTCTTTGCTGACATGTTATGGACCAAATGATTCATTTATTTATAAAGAAAATAATCAGCAGATTCGTCCGTAATGAAAATAGTTAGTTTCAGCCATATTCAAGTATTTTCTCAACCAAAAATGCCAACCAGTCTCTGGCTCAAGCTCCTCTAATGTGATGATTTGCTGGTTTTCTTTGTTTTATATCATTGTGGATTTAAATATCTTTTGGGTTTTGGAAAAAAAAAGTTTTTTCACTGGAAAAACTGTAACGACTATTACCAGTACTCACTATTTCTAGACATTTTATAGACTCAAGAGTAATCGAAAACACACAAGTGAAACTGCAATAAACTCTCACGCTATACTGTGCATCTGTTAAAGGAGAACTGATTTTACACATCAATCTTGAGTCGGCGCTGGTTGGGTGTGGAGAGAAGTAAGTTTACCAGACCTCTGTAGCCCGCTTCTAATCTCAGTTTGAAGTTAGCAGCTCAGGGCTACATTAGCTGTACCACTGTCGGTGGTAGAGTTGCATTGTGGTTAATGTAGGCGCCAGGTTTTGACCAGGAATAGGAATACGTGGCATAATAAAACGATCTATATATTTTTTGAATCTGTCCCTTGTGAGTTTGACAGTGTTATAGGAGTGCAGTGATGCAGATTTCCTACAAACTCAAATAAAAATATGAATAGATTAATCAAGCTCTTTCCATGTTCTTCTCTGCACTACTGCATCTTCTTTCTGCAGTTTGTTTTTTTCACTCTACAATGCTGCCTTGCCTCGTGTTAGCTTTGCTGTGGCATGCCTGCAGAATGCAAAGAAACTAAAAAAGGCCTGTCTGCGACTGAAATCTTTTGCCTTAATCTCATGACTGTGTAAAATCTGCCTGGATACTGCAGTAAGTTTTTTTTTTTAGTTGCTTGGTAGTAGAGTTTCTGGATAACAAAAGATACAGAAGTTTCAAAAGCCTCTTTAATGCTTTGCTTTTAAGGCCTTGGGTTCATTGCATGTTTTTGTTTTCTGTCACTCTGCTTCTTGCGCATATGAAACAACAGTTGATGGTCTTGCCTGTCTTTCTACTTCACTTGTCACTTTTTGTCTGCTCTCTCCATTGATCCTGCCTCACTGCGGATCCAGAAACATCCGAAGAGGAAGGTACGATCCTGCCTTACAGTGATGATCCTGAAAACGTTATAATCTTGAATCACGTTCATTATGTCAACAGAATGCCATCTGTTTTATAAGAATCCTCTGCTTCTTCTCCGCTGAGCACCTTCAAGATATTTCTAAGCCCACACACATATATCCGTCACCTGCTTTAGGGCCTTTTTTTATCTAATGTTAATTTGTAAAGGGACAAGTATATAGCATGAACCAATGCCACATACCACAGCATTTTTATAGCCTATGCTACTGTAGTTTGCAATACCCTTCCATAGACAGGCCTTTAAAATACACCAAAATTAAGTCAATCATGATTTTACAATTTTATTTTAGAAAAATAACTTTATATTCTATAATCCTTGTTTCATTATTATTTGTACTGCATGTCCCATCATTAACTTGGCTGCCATTTATAGAATATAGCTGCAGTGTCGCCTTTGTAATATTCATTTCATAAGACTTTCAATAATAAAAGGTGAACGCCTCTTTTAAGTTTTTGGTTATTTTTGTTATTTTTTTATGATCGATCTGCATTACAGCTGCAAAGATGAGTCGATTAGTCAATCAAAAGAAAATTAGTCAGCAACTATTTTGAAAATGAATTCATTGTTAAGGTCATTTTTTGTCAAACATTTGATGGTTCCAGGTTCTCAAATGTGTGAATTTCCTTGTCTTGCGTTATAGTAAATTGAACGTCTTTGTGTTTTGGACAGTAAGTTGGATTCTAGGAAAATGGTCATTGAAATTTTTAACTTTTAAGTTTTCTAATGTCTTATGAAACAAACAAGTAATTATAAAAAGAATCCTTCATTGCAGCCCTAATCAGTCTTTTCCATGTTTTAATACATCTTAGCTGCTTATTGGTTCTATCAGATTCCTCACTGTTTCTCTTTCTCTTCCCCCTCCTCTTTTTCTCTTCCCCCTTCTTATCTCCTCATCTTTTTTCTCACTACATTTCTCTTTATTTCCAGATCCTCGGGTTGAGTCGTATCTCTTTGCTGTCCTGTCTTCCTTACACTGTGTCCAGTCCATTCTTAGGAGACAAAACAAAGACGTCTTGCACTTACGAGCCCTCAGACTTTTCCGATTTCCTTTTCTGATTTTATTAACGTTGTTTCAGTTTGTATTCTCCTCCTGGAAAGTCTAATTATTATTTTTTTAAACTGCGGTATGGAAGCCCTGAAGACACATTCCCACCAGATCTGAAAGGCTGTCCGGGATTGTCAGGTTCCAAAAGTTAACGACCGGTATCCTCTTTTGTGATCTTTTTTTTTTTTTGCTTCATTTTTGTCCTTGCAGGACTTACACACCCAGCCCTTAACTTAAGTGTGTTTACTCAACCTTTCAGTTTTCTTGTCCCTTCCACTGGTTACAACTGATCTTCTGCCATATGGACTGTTATTGTGCTTGTACCCCTTTAAGTGATTTCATGGAAGAAGGCCATGTACTTCTCCTAGTCTGGACTTTTTTGGGAAGCCTTCTGTTTTAAAACATATTTAACCTCATGGAGAACACACCCCTATCAGTGGTGTGACTTAAACTGCAATAGAAGTGTATAAATCACCAAATAGTGAATGTTGACATTTTATCTGTCTAGATGAGGGTTATTCTTTACATTTACATTCCACAGTAATAGCCATACTCTCTCCTCTTACGCTGCCTTTCATTATCAAACAGTAATCCATACTAAATCAATGCTTCTACATAATATGCATTAATGTATGAATGTATAGCTCAGGCCTGCAAGGAAGCTAGTTGTGTCTCTGTGTCGATGACATCAGAGTACTTTTCTGTACTACACACCAAATGTTTTATCCCGCTGTATGATAATGTAATCCACATACAACTAATAATATGCATACAAGTATGCTGAACATGGGTGCTGATGTACATAGTGTATAATAAGGTTGACTCATTTAGACAGCAGTGACTCACTGCCGCTATGAATGGAAGCACAATTCTGGAGAGAAAAGACTCTACCTGCCTCTCAGCGTAAAACTGCTCATTTTTGAAGATTTAATTATCTAAAGAGGATTTTGATCTTTGCAGTTTAGGGAAGTTTGCGCTCCTCTTGGTTTCTAAACCTGCTCATTTGGGCTACAAGAGAAAAATGTGCGAGTGTTGCCTCTGAGCAAGATTCTCAAACTGCGGAATTATGACAGATTACAGATTTCCAAACTCAGATTTAACACAGGATATCCTTCAATGACACACATACATTATAATTTGGCTTCTATGTGCTCAGTCAAGCTGAGGTAATAGTAGAAATGTCAATCTCAAATGTGCTTCATCTCTAAATGGTGTCCGATAATTTATTTCTGACGGAACAGATCCATATGATAAGCAATAAATGCTGTATACACATTTAAAAAATGTCAGAAAAATATTCTCTTTAGAATGAAGAGTCGTATTCTGCAGCTTTCGTGTGCATCACTCGCTCTGTTTATCCTCTCTGGACATCTGAGAGTCTTAAATCTTAATGGTTTAGAAGATGTCCTCCTGTGGTTGTTATTATGTACAAAGACTGCTTGAGAAGCTTGGTTTCACTAAATAACAATAAGGAACTGCACAATAGCACAGGTGCCGCAAGAGATGATCCAATTTACACTGCCAGTGAACCTGCAGTAACATTAAGGGAATATGTTGACATTTTCTCTCTCTCAAACAATAAAAAAAAAAGCTTAATGATATTCCTAATTGACAAAAAAAGATGCTTAAAAAATAAATTTTCTTAGAATTTAAAATGTCAATGTGCATCCCTTTTAATGATCTTAATTCTGTATACAAGCTGTATAAAATCTAATGCTCAAGGACAGACTTGGCTGAAAGCTCAGGTCAAACTGTGTTTACCGCCACATTGCAGTTGAACTTATCAAAGGATTTTGGCGCAACATTGTTTAGTCTCACAGGAAGGTAACCAGTATTAGTTTATAATGTAAATACTCTTATTATTGTATATTAAATTACATATTAAAAACATATCTGAATAACCGTGACTGTGTGTTCCATTGGACGTGTGTCTGTTGTATAAATCCAGTTTTTTTTAAAAGATGGTTGTTCTGCAGGATGTTTGTTGTGGAAACACTGTTTTGCTATCCGGATAGCAGTTTATCTCTTTTAGATCTGCTAAACCTCAGCCTGTTAGCATTGCCATTGTGTGCATGTTGCCATGTTAGCATTGGCATTTAGCTCAAAGCTTTAAAAGACTCTTTAATTATTTATTTTTATCACGTTCAGTGAACTGAACACACGAGTTGCACTTAACAGTTTTGTACAACATCTGCTGTTAAAATTGCTCATGAACAATTTCCGAGAAACTCACAATAATGTAATAGTTCTATTAACATGTAATTAAAATATGACCCTGTTTAGCACTTAAAAGTAGTAATTACGGTAATGTCACAGTTTACCACTAAAATTAATCAAAAATGTAGTTACTGATCTGTTGATGTTGTAACATATTCACAAATTTTTACCATGATGCCATATGTGAGTATGTAAGTGTGTGTCTGGAGAAGGGTTTGGTCATGTCTGTGTATGAAGCTATTATGAAAGTTCTCTTTAACCGCTAAACGGTAATGATTATTTGTAAAATATTTTGTTGGAATTGATTGGAAATGTATTACAGGATTAACACTATTCGATTCTTTATCTGCATTACATTAATAGTTACTTATGTTTACAGCTCTCATTTTAAAGCAATTCATGTAAGTTTATACTGTATGTTAAGGAGTCTGTGATACTAAAATAATAGATCCACAGTATAACAGTGATCATCAGCAGTGATGATCCTGAAGTGGTGAAGAGTTAACTTGAAACTGGTACTTGTAGTTCTTCCCACTTAGTATTCAGGTTGTCTTTGTAAATATTTCCAAATATTTGCAGGACGTCAGTGATGTTTGTACAGGTTGTGGGAGGACTGGAATGGTATCTGTGCCTCTCACAGTAACTTAAGTATTTTGTTAATAAAAGTACAAACAAAATTCATGCTTAGTTTGCCATATGGAAGTATTAATTACAGCAATTCACAAGTTAAACATGCTTTGTAATCTACTAACTATATAGTATTACTTAACAGCATAAAGTAAATACAGTGCTTCTGATAATTGTGCAACATTTTGTTTTGAACTTTGCCAAGTAATTCACCTTTATGTACATACAGTATATATAGGTTATTCACTCATCTGTATGGTAATGTACAGTATTTTACTCCAGCTGATAAAAGTTTTCCATTTGTGAGCTTGTTGATTTGTTACAACCTTGAGCACTTGTATAGAAGACTCTAGTTTGGAGAAAAAAGTGAAAACGGTTATTGACTTTCTTTTATTTCTTATAAACATAGATACAAATGAGAATAAGTCATCCAAACTGTGAGGACAGATTAGGGTTAGACCAGCATTTCTTTTTGTGGTAACTCGCTCTAAAATTACTGACTGACTAATGAAAAATCACACTGACATTTTTCCAATCTACTGTCCTCACTGTCAGCTCTCTTCAGGTATTTGACTCCCCAGCATCTCCTTTGCCCTTCGGCTGCCTCCAGTCAGCGTAGAAGGATTCCTCATAGTCTCCCATCTCTTCAAACCCGACATCGGGAGACTCGGAGGCCAAAAGTGCAGCTTCCTCTGTACCAAAAAAATCCTGAGAAAAAGGATTTCTCTTTATGTTTTCTTTATTCCAACATTTAGCAAACAAGCCTTTTGTTTTCTTGTCACTAATGAATATCAGCGCTACTTAAAGTCAGTCTAAGGTTTTTTTCCCGCTCATTTTTGGAAATCACATGCACTTTTTAAAAGTAATGTAGTTTTCCTTAATCTCACCTCGTCATCCAACTCTAGGTACTTCTTTGCAGATGTCAGCATCTGCTTTTGAGTGATGGTGCGGTTGTAGTGTTTGAGAGCCTCCTGTTTAAACGGAGACACATCATCGACACAGGACAAGAGTATGAGAACAACAAACTCCTTTTCAGTGCTTGTCCCAGCTGCTGCTTCAAAGTAGCTGAGAACAAATGTTTAATTAGTGGCCTTCAGTAGACACAGTAGTTTAACATTTAGTATTGTTAAACAGGTTGAACTTACCATATTTACTTTAACTCGACAGTTTAAGTTTTTATCTTGGCCATGTTCTTGCTGTAGTAGTGTTATGATAGTACAACTGGCAGATGAGGGCAAACTATCTATGGTTACTTAGCTTGTTTTTTGGGGGGTAGGGGCTGAGGTTAAAAAAATCATTAAGAGTTCCTGTTTTGAAAGTAATTTTGTTCACATAAAACTTGGCATAAATACAAAATCAGGAGCTGTTGAGTTAGATAGTGATATTTCCTCTCACCGTCCTGGGTGTGAAGTGGTTGTGCTGAAGGCCCCACTGTTCACTGTAGGCTTTGTAATACAGCAGGTTCTGCTTCATGACCTGGTCCTCAGGTTCAAACAGGAAGTAGCTGTACGCACAGGGCAACGCACTGCGGCCATCGTTTACTGGTCAGAGAAAAAAACAGCAGATACACAGATGAGTGTTGATATTATTCAAGAGCGTTGATGGAAAGCTCAGTTGTAGTTGTAAACTTACACTTATAATAGGCATACTGGAGGTAGTGGTAAATAGTGGCCACAAATTTCTCCACAAAATAACCCCCGATGTTAGGCAGCAAGTTTTCTTCACACTTCAGCTTACAGTGTAATACGTCAACAGAAACCTCTGTGGAAAAGCATAGCAGAGATTATTTATTATTTAGTAATAAAATGAAACCAGAGAAAGTGGACGAAGTATTCACATCATTTACTTAAGTAAAAGTAATACATCAGAATCGGAATCAGCTTTATTGGCCAGGTTTGTGTAAACAAACAAGGAATTTGACTCCGGTTCATCTTTGCTCTCAAAGTACAACACTCACTTAACATATACATAATAAAAACAGAAAGGACAGTAAAATATATTTTAAAAAATATACTGTTAAGTATACAGTATAACAATACAATAGAATTTACAATTTTTCAAACAATATACAAAAGAGAGGGAGAGAATAGTGCAATATCGGTCAATAGACTGAGATTTTAGGATTTAAATATGAGTACAGTGCAAGGCAGATCAGTGCAATGGTAATATATTAACAATATTGTAATTGTAGGATTGAAATAGACATGAGGAAGGTGAGCAGAACAGTGGTGGTTGGCTTTGTTCAGTGTGAGGGTGGGGGCTATTTCTGAGTGTTCAACAGAGTGAATGTTTGGGGAAAGAAACTGTCTCTGTGTCGGCTGGTTTTGGCGAACAGTGCCCTCCCTGTATCGCCTACAAGAGGGAAGGAGGTTGAACAGTTTGTGCCAGGATGTGAGCGGTCTGCAGAGACTTTTGCTGTCCTTTTCCTGACCCAGGACCGGTACAGGTCCTGGATGGAGGGAAGGTCAGCTCCAATGATCCTCTCTGCAGCCCTAATTGTCCGTTGCAGTCTGGCCCTGTCCCGTTTGGTGGCTGACCCAAACCAGACAGTGATGGAGGGGCAGATGAAGGACTGAATGATGGCTAAGTAGAAAGTGGTCAGCTGCTCCTTAGGCAGATTAAACTTCCTTAGCAGGAAGTATAACCTCTGCTGGGCCTTTTTCTGGACAGAGTCAATATGAGGAGACCATTTTAGGTCCTGTGAAATGGTTGATCCCAGGAACCTAAAGGAATCCACAGTGGACACTGTGTCAATCTGGATGGTGAGGGGAGGGGGCTTCTCCCAAAGTCCACTGTCATCTCCAAAGTCTTTTTGGGGTTTAACTCCAGGTGGTTCATTACAAGTAAAAGTTATGCTTTCAAAATCCTACTTAAATAAAAATACTCGTTTTGCCGAAAAAATAGCCCCTGTGACTGATATATTGGTATGTATCAGGTGAAGCTAGTATTATTTACTAGATAGTTTAGTCCTGTGGTTGCCAATATAGGGGTCGTGCCCCTCCAAAGGATCACAAGATAAATCTGAGGAGTTGTGAGATGATTTATGAGAGAGGAAAGAAGAAAAAACAACTAATAGACATCTGAAACATGACGATGGGAACCCAACTAGACGGGTCACTCTTGTAAGGGCTCTCAAGCCAAAAAGGTACGGAACCACTGGTTGAATCTTTGACAATGTGTTGTATTTTATAAGCTTGTCATGTCTTTATGTTAAAAAAGTAACTAAAGCTGTCAGACAAATGAAGTGGGGTAGAAAAATACAATATTTTCCTTCCAATTCTTAAAGTTTTCATCTTAAATCCAGTTTTGCTCTCTTTTGCATCTCTTTCAGAAGTGTTTTCTCTTCATTTTGATACAATTTTTAACATTTTTACAGCATACTAACCTGCTATGACTGCATAGAAGTCACTGTGTGGTGAAAGTTGACAGATCCCTTCACAGTCTGCCTGACAGAGATCAAACTCCTGGAGGTAGAGCCTCAGTGCTTCCTCCATGTGTTCAACACTGCTGCTGTAGTCACCTGAATTGATGCGTTTCACTCCTCTCAGAAAGGAGGCCTAGAAAGGACATGATTGATCCACTTTTTCACTTCAGAAACTGAGATGGGAATATTTTTATTGCTGTTAATTCAGTATTAAACTGTGGAACTCTATTATGTTGTGTATTCTCAACAGAAAAAATTGTAACGAAGGACCGAGGCTAGGTTGTCTGCACCTCATATGGTTGTTCCTCATGGTCGGTGAGGTAGCCGCTCAGGTCGTACTGGCTCTTGTACATCTCCATCAGCTGGTGCATCTCCTGGTCTTTGGGGTTCTTCTGGAGGTAGGTGTAGGCACATGGGACAGCCCTCTGCAGGTCATTCAACTGAAGGAAAAACACTGATTTACCTGGTGACAAATACATTCAGTCTTTTTTTTCCTCTTGGCCTTAAACTGGGTATGATGCTACAGGTTAACTGTCAAATATAGGAGCCAAGATTATCAAGTTTGTTAATTCTAATACCTGTATCAATGGTTATTTGGGGGCACTTTGCCTTTGCTAGTTTTAAGTATAGAGGGACTGGAAAAAGACTAAGTGATCATAACAGCCCTGAGCCAGTAAATATCATGTATTTTGTGTTAATTTATCCTTGCAAAGATGATGTATATAATTTAAATCCATTTTGTTTTAAAACGTCCTTTAATTTTGAACATCTTTCAGGGATGATGCTATAAATATGGCTGTGGCATGTGACATATGTGTCTCACCCTGGAGTGCGCAAAGTGCAGGTGTCTGTAGGGAGATCTTCTGCTGAAATCCTCCAAGATCTCTCTGCCGGGAGGAGGGAGCTGCAGCGCGGGGAAGTGCGCTCTGCACTTCTTCTGACAGGACGCTGTCATCATAACGTGCCAGTAGAAGCGGAGGTCCCGGCTTTCTGTAAATGACGGTTCTTCGCGTTTGCTACTATTGCAGTGCCTCATGCAGTATCTTACACTCTCTTTAATAAGCCGGTGCAAACGCAAACTCAATTCCAAATACGTGATCGACTCCGTCCACTTTTCTGCTGCGTAATTGTCCAAAGCCAATCCATACGCAGAGGTGAGGGGCATGAGCTCCTCTTTGGGGAAATTTCTGAAATTGTAGTTTTCATATTGCGCGGCTGTCATAAAGACTAAGGTCGAACAAAGCAACGTCAACAACGCGTCTCCTTTAGCGCAAAATGCAACCATGATGAGATGATATCCCACATATTAGTCTGCTTCTTCGGTCTGCTCCTGTTGGTTTCCTGTGTCTGTGTGGTGGTCTGCTGAAGTGCTTAGGGGTCTGTGGGAATTCAGGGATTGGGCCTTTCAGAGGCTACTGTCTCGGGTTTCTACAGCTGACACACACTGCTGTGTTTCTATATTTGGCACAAAAAGCGTGCGTAAAAGTGACCGCTTGTGCGCATTGTCCTGTTTGTTCTGTTGTTGATTGCTCACTAATGCAAGTTCACTTTCAACAAATATGATTAATAAAACATCAGATGAGATTTATACGCGTAAGTCCCATAGTTATGAATGATTTCTATCGGGTTTTATGATTAATATAGATTAATTACGTGTTCTGTGTAATGTAGCGGATTAGAGGCTTATTTTGTTTTTAGCAGTTCTTGCTCTGCCCACAAATAGTTTGGGTTATTCATATTGAGACGGATGCTTGACAGGATGCAAATTCCCTCGCAGACTAGACTGGCCCTTTTAATCCTCTTCGTCGCTACTTGAGATCGCTTCTTTTTCAGAAATCTTCACGGCATTAATGGAAAAGCTGAAACTTTGGGGGCTATCTCGGGCCACTTTACGGCTCCGAGAGGCTGATCCAGAGAGGCGGGTCTCTTTGTGATCTGCAGAGGTGATGAAGAATCAACTAAATATAACAATCGGCGACTTTGTTTTCAAAATAAAAGCGGAAAATTGGCAATTTTAAATAAAGAAAAGAAAAAAAACCAAATCCAGTCATAATTATCGACCTCAAAATAGGCCTGCGTTAAAAAAGATTACATAGGCTACACATATTGTTTATTAGAAATACGATTTGAGTTAAAACTGAACAAAAAAATCCCGTTTTGATTCTGTTCAATTTCTTCTATTGTGATTTTATTTTTTTAAAGGAAGTAGTACTCCTGCATATTGTGGTTAACTCGACAAGGCGCTTCCCTTTTCCAACTCCGACATTCCTTCCCTCTGGTAAAAAGTCCTCACTGCAGCCTGGAGATTGTCCACGTTTACAACATTCAGACAGACACCGCTACCCTGATCCACATCTGCAGCCTCGGCCCTCTGCGAAAAGAGCGCATACGACTGTAGGCCTTACGTCTATTTTGTGGCTTTTCTTATTGTTAGTTGTTTTGAATCCCTGTATCCTGTAAAGATGTTTGCCTGCTGCATTGTATTTATCCTCCTCACTACGTGGTCTCCCGTGGAATGTAATCCCAGTCCCGTGTTAGGAGATGTAGTCGTGGACAGATCCTTCATCCCCGAAGTCTGTGCAAGAGAAGCGAAAGAGGGAGATTATGTTCGCTATCACTACAACGCCACATTTGTCAACGGGAAAACATTTGATTCGAGGTAAGTTAAAACGCATTTTATCTGAAATTCGGAATGCATTAATTTTACTTTAGTTTTCTTTGCTTTCAAAGTTGGTAATTATGCTGCAAAGATGCAGTTAGGATAGGCTATAGTGTTAGTTCAGAAAAGTGTAAAAAAAAAAAAAAGATTAAATATAGGCCTATCTAACGTCATCAGTTTGCAATAATGTATTAATATATATCTACACGCATCTCCTACAAACGTAGTCCTGCGTTTTTCCCCCAGTTTACAACTTCTTAAAGTTGACCCATTTCTGACATTTCCTCGGTCTTTGTTAACGTTTTGGTTTCCCTCACAGCCATCAGAGAGGAGACGCCAAGGTGGGCCTGCTAGGGGAGGGCAAGCTCATCGCTGGCATTGATAAAGGTCTGCAGGGCATGTGTGTGAATGAGCGCAGAACAATCACTGTCCCGCCCCACCTGGCCTATGGAAGCACCGGTGCAGGTAAATGCACGTTTAATACCGCTTAATACAATCGTTTAACATGAATTAAGATGTTCAAGTTTTTGAAATAACTCGATAGGCTACCGCACAGCAGTTTTTCTACAGCAATCATAGTATTTGAGTTTCCAAGTGACCCCAGACCCTCAGGGCCCCCGAAGGCTTCATGTTGTCTATGTGGCAGTTACTTGTTACCCCCACCCCCACCCACCCCCACCCACCCCATCCTCTGGCAGTGAGAGTAATTACACAAACACTGTCGACGTGCTAGGCTGTACTTTAGGCACAGTGTTGTAATGTAATGTTTCCATGTTCACCATCTTAGTTTAGCATGTTATCATGATAAAAAAATGTATTAGCAAAATGTTGGCCTGGTAATGCATTAGAAGTGATCACCAAACCTAACCTCATGGTGGCGCTAGAGGAAAAAGTCAGGGTATCACCAGTCAGTGGGCTAAATCCTCTGGGGACCATGAATGCCTGTATCCAAATTACTGCCAATCCATCCTGTAGATGTTGAGATATTTCACATACAGGTGAAAAAATCGACATGCCGGTGATACCCGATGAAAAGTCAGGTAATCACCAAAGTCAACAGACCAACATGCTATGAGCCTTGCTGCTACTTGGCTAAAAACTGTATTGATATATCATATTCCAATTATTACCACGTAGATAGCACATTAAGTTAGTTAATCATCAAGTACCAGTAGGCATGGATACACTCAGATGTTTGAGTGATCTTTACCGCCATTACAACCCTATCCCAACATCCTGTTTCAACTGGGATGCTCATTTAAGGAAATAAGACGACTTAAGGTGTAATTTCACAAGCTTTCACTTAAGGTGGATGTGGATTATAGTTTTGCGTTTCTAAAAAGTTGGTAACACTGATGTCTTTGCTGTGTAATGCCACATAGTTCATCTAACCATGTTTACAGGCGACGTGGTTCCTCCAGACTCCACCCTGGTGTTTGACATCCATCTGTTGGATCTGTGGAACAAAGCCGACCTGGTTGTCACCAAAACCATCACCACTCCCAAAGACTGCAAACGCTCGGTGATGCGCACTGACTTTGTGCGCTACCATTTCAACGGCACTCTGCTCGACAGCACCGTCTTCGACTCCAGGTGAATTATGGCTCGGATGACTGTTGGCGTCCAAAATGCTCTAACAAAATTCTGACCTTTTTAATTAAACAATATAGAGCGTGATGAGCAGTTGTAACCCTAAAAATAGTAACTAAATAAATCAGTGAGCGAAGAGGTCCTTGTTTGAAGCTAAATCTCATTCTCATCTCTATGTTTAGAAACAAAGCCCTTTCCAATTGACAGCTCTTTGTTATGTTTACTGTGCCATCCAGGTATGTTGTGTTTGACTTTGCGCTTGTATGAGCCCTACTGTATGTAGCTACACCAGGAAGCAGACCCACAACTCCTTAGTGGGTGAGGGTTGGCTGATTAAGGGTCTGGATGAAGGCCTGCTGGGCATGTGTGTGGGAGAAATCAGAAATATCGTCATCCCGCCCTTCAAAGCCTACGGAGAGAAAGGATCAGGTAAGCACAAATGATGGTTAACTAATGGCCCTGACACACCAACCCGGTAATCGGCCGTCGGACAGTCTGGAGAGGTCAGTGACTCGAGTCTGTTCGGTGTGTTCCTTGCTGTCTTCAGTCAGTGGAGCTGTCAGCCTTCATTTTGGCCGACCTGACTTGCTGGGCCAGAGGGCGAGCAGTTGGACTCTATGACCAATCTGATTGGTGGAGTATTAACCCGGAAATGACAAGCTGGATGAGCGTGATGAAGCCTCTCAAAATCTGACGAAAGTCTTTTAAACTGACCTTTGTTGATCTGAAATGAAGACAGATTCAGCAACAGCATGGCCTATTTCTCGCTTAAAATGTTTTCAGAAACACGTTTCGGTGAACTATCTTCGTAAAATATGAGATCGTATTCCGAACAAAGCCGCCATTATGCCCGGTTGAAAAATCTGGGAGCAGCCAGACCCACGTGACGCATTCGTCCAATCAGCTGCCGGTTTAAATTTTTTTGCGCGACAATACAGATTAGCGCTGCCTGCTGTTATGGAGATGTATTACGTCTCGCGCACACGCAGAACGTACTCTCAAGTCGGTGTCGCTTCAGTGTGTTCTGAGGCACTTCTTGGACCTCGGGGAGCCGACTGATCAGTCTGACTGCCTTTTCTGCCAACGATCGCCCGTCGGGTTGGTGTGTCAGGGGCTTAAAAGAGCTAAAGAGAGGTGATAGTGGATTTGGTGTTCCTTCTTGGCAACCAAACCCTGCTTCTCCAAACACCAGGGAATTAGAGGTCAGAGAAATAGAATAATGTTGCAAGGAATCAACAGGCAAATCCCCAAAATTACATCTTAATGCATATACATAGAAAATACTTTTACGTCATAGCACTTAAAGCTTGTTTATTCCACTAGTAGCGCTATAGAGCAATGTTTTTAGAGGGTGTCAAATCTTTAAACAACTACAGTGACAGTAGCACAAATACAGCATAACATATAAAGACATTGAAATGTCCATTTATTCCGTATTTAATTAGTTAAGTTACTTCAGCATCTTGTTTTGTTTAAACGTACACATCTTGTACCATTTTCCATCTTAAATTTCAATATTTAGCTCTGATTCTAATTTCTTTTGGATGTGTAACGCTAAGCATCCTCTGCTTTCCCCCTGAGGCTCGGCAAAACACCGAGATGGTCCGAGGTCTAGCGTGGTTATATACATCCACAGTCATTTTAGTTACACCTCTCATATCTATGTGGAGGTCAGTCCTCACTTGTTTTAAAAATAAAATAACTGAACTGTAAGTATCCTTTCCAGACCATATTTTACCTTTTAGTTTAATCAGTAATTCTTATTTTATACTTTGTTATATAAATAGATCAGATTGAAATAAGAAATTAAGGTAACATAAATAATAATACTTGTCTTTCATGTTAATGTTGCTAAGAGGTCTGTCTCCACCCTCTGCTCACCAGGTACAGAGATCCCCCCCCAGGCGACCCTGGTGTTTGACATCCTGTTGGCTGACATTCATAACCCAAAGGATAACCTCACCATTGAGAACCAGGTGGTGCCGGAGTCATGCAAACGCAAGTCTGTGGTTGGGGATTACGTCCGGTACCACTACAATGGTACTTTCCTGAACGGAGTCACCTTTGACACCAGGTGAGCTGAGGTCACACTGACATAAAGCTGTAACTCAGTTGCCAGTTATATTGCAGCCTGTAGCAACACACATGCAATCCTATTTTAAGCCCTTTTCTAAATATCAGCCTATCACTTCAGTATAATCGTGCTGCACCAATACTAACACATTTTGAGTCAAACACAAAACCTGTCGTGATGTGTGTATTTGGCCTCAAGGTGTACATTTCCTTTAATTATAATTTTAATGAAAGAAAAAATTAAGCCATTCTTGTTACTGCCAACAGCTACCAGAGGAACAGCACATACAACACCTACATCGGGATGGGCTACGTGATTGCAGGCATGGACCAGGCCCTGCTGGGAGTCTGCATTGGGGAGAAGCGGAGGGTCATCATCCCTCCACACCTGGCGTATGGAGAGGAAGGAGCAGGTGAGTTACTGTAGCTTTATTGCAGCTTGCAGTAAGTGGTCTGCCCAAAATCATTTAATTGATTGCATTGACACAGAGCTAAGGTTCTGGAAAAATAACCCATTAAAAACCAGGAAAAACGTAATTGGATTATGATATAAATATACAAAAAAGGGCGTTTTGTTTTAGCAGTTGTTGAGTAAATATTAGTGCTGACAGAAAATTCATCAACCAAAGTTTTAAGAATCTCTTCACCATTCATGTATTAAATGTAAGGAATTTCTGCTTTATTGCATAATATCATTATAAATGAAATACCTTTTGGACTGTCAGTCGAACAAAAAAAACCCAATTTGATTTGACTTTGTAATTTTGTGATGAACATTTTTCCACAATTGTCTGACATTTTATAAGAAATATTGAATAATTAAGAGATTAAAAGATAATGACAATGATGAAGAGCCTGATAATCAGACTAAACTATGTTAATGTCAGGAAAAGCTGATGACATAAACATAACAATTTGCATGCTTTCATGGTCATACTTTAGGTGCATCTGAATTGAATTAAAATTGAATCTTTTATATATAAGTCTATAAAATATATATATATATATATATATGAATATGAATATTTCACAGTGTTGTATATTAATGCAACAGTGAGTAACTATAGAGATTAAATAATTGTGTGTGTGGTCTGTCCAGGTGGCGTCATCCCCCCGTCTGCTGTGCTGGTGTTTGACATTCTGGTCATCGACTTCCACAACCCCAACGACACGGTGAACATCCAGATCACCCACAGACCCGAGGCGTGTAACGAGACCACCGCCGAGAACGACCTCGTCCGCTACCACTACAACTGCACCCTAGTGGACGGCACACCGCTCTTTTCCTCGTGAGTCATCCAGACATCCCATGTTTTCAATACTGAAATTACATAATCACTTTAGTAATCATTTTAATTTGTCCAATCGACCTTTTCCTCAGACACGACTATGAGAGCCTTCAGGATGCAGTGCTGGGGTCGGACAAGGTGATCGACGGGCTGGACGAAGGCTTGCGAGGCATGTGTGTGGGAGAGAAGAGGGTGGTAACGGTGCCACCTCACCTTGGCCATGGAGAAAAAGGAGGTGAGACTTTTACTCTAAATATCAGTATTGTTTTTATTTATTATAATTTTATTTCCGAACCCTCTCGAAGGCCTCTTTAAGTCCTGTGCTCTTAAGTTTAAATTTACTAAAATACCAAGAGGTAAACCAGTTAACGGTGTTTTTTTGCTTTCTATTTGTCAGCTACTGGTGTCCCAAGCAGTGCTGTGTTGGTCTTTGACATTGAACTGGTGAGCTTTGAGAAGGGAGTGCCACCTGGTTACCTGTTTGTGTGGCTGGAGGATAGCCCTGCAGACCTTTTTGCAGCCCTGGATTTCAACAAGAACGAAGAGGTGCCACAGGAGGAGGTACGTTCGTTTTATTTCATTTCACAAGTATTCATTTACCACATTATAACGTATGCTATGTCATGTCACAAAAGTAATTGTATAGTATGCCATAAAATGATCAATGATACTCTTTTATCTCGACACATTTTAGTTTGGGGAGTTCATCAAGCTGCAGGTGGCAGAGGGCAAAGGTCGTATAAAGCCTGGACAAATCATGGAGCACGTTATCAGCGACATGTTCCACAACCAGGACCGCAATAAAGACGGAGTGATCACGGCCGACGAGCTCAAACTGAAGGTTGATGAGGACAAGGAAAGGGAAGCTGCGAGGCATGAGGAGTTGTAATGAGGACAAATGCTTTTATTCTCTCAGGGATCAACCCCAACACCTTTAAAACAAGCAACGAGAGACTTTTTCCATACATCATCATGGTTTAAAAATTTCTATACCACATTGGACAGTCTTCTTAAATGACAAGAAAATATTGCAAAGGGTCTTTTTTGTGGATTTCTGTGTTGTATGATTGTTTGTTTTTGATAGATGTATTTCAAAATATTTTCAAACCAAACAAGCACCTTTTATTTGTCCTTGAAAGTCACATGAATTAAACTGTTTGTAAGAAAATGTCTGACATCTGAAATAACTGCACATGTATTTATGACAAAAAGAGAGTTGCATATACCAAAAAATGTTGGTAGTGGCTGAGTTTTTAAAGCTTCACTTTTTGGTGCAAGATGCAGCCAGGAAAAATCTTAAGGCATCAAAATTTCATACTATAGGATGTCATGGAATGTTTTTTCCCCGACATACTATACTATTCCTTTTTTTTTTTTACTTTTTCGACATTCTATACTATGACTTCTTAAATACTTTTTCGACATACCATAAATGACTATTTCGTAATACTATACAATGACTTTTTTTTGACAAACTATACTATGACTTTTAAAAACTTTTTTTCAACATACTATACTATGACTTTTTCGGACATACTATGACTTTTTCAACATGCTATACTATGACTTTTTTCAAGTTTTTTCGACATACTATAATATGACTTTTTCGGACATACTTTATTATGACTTTTTTCAACTTTTTCGACATACTATACAATGACTTTTTTTCAACTTTTTTCGACATACTATGACTTTTTCAACTTTTTTCAACATGACATAGTATGACTTGTCGACTTTTTCGACGTATTATATTATGACTTTTGTCGACATACTATACTATGACTTTTTCAACTTTTTTGACATACTATATTATGACTTTTTTTTTGACATACCATAAAAAGTCAGAAAAAAGTCATAGTACAGTATGTCGAATAGGTCGAAAAAAGTCATAGTATGGCACGTTGAAAAAAATCATAGTATAGTATGTTGAAAAAAGTCATAGTATGGCACGTTGAAAAAAATCATAGTATAGTATGTTGAAAAAAGTCATAGTATAGAATGTCGAAAAAAAGTCTTCTATATTAAAGTAGTGTCACACAGGTATCACGAGACCAAGTTTTATTGTATGATGGTGAGAAGTGTCTGTCTTGTGTGACTTTTAAAAAGAAGTCCAAACATAATACATTTAAAAGAAACAGTTTTATTGATGTTACACATTATTGCAAAAACAAATGTCATAAAAATTCATAGTGTAGCATTTCCCAAAAAGTCATAACAAAGTCATAGTATGGTATGTCGAAAAAAGTTTAAGAAGTCATAATATAGTATGTCGAAAAGTCATAAAGTATGTCCGAAAAAGTCATTAGTATGTTGAAAAAAAATCAAAGTATAGCATCTCAACAAAAGTCATTGTGTAGCATGTTGAAAAAGTCATATTATAGTATGTTGAAAAAAGTCATAGTATAGTATGTCAAAAAGAAATTGCAACATAGTATGTAATAAAATGTTATTAAAAAGTCCTAGTATAGCATTTCGGTATAAAGTCATAGTATAGCACAGTATGTCGCTGTTTCCTGGTTGGTTGGAACTGAAGGTCATCAAGGAGGCAGCTTGCCATTAGACTTTTTTGAGATGAGCTGTGATTGACGGTGATCGATTCTGCGCAGGCCTGGCACATCTCGAAATAGTCTGTTCCAGCCTACAAGACCCGCCCCATCCTGGTTGTCTGTGTGCTCCCTATTCCCTGGCAACACTTTTTGTGCTATGTTGTACTTTTTAATTTGCTTTATACTATTGATAGCCTGGCAGGATGTTTCCCTGCCAGTCTCATTTGTTAGACTTTATATTCTGTTACATTTCGTAAAATATTTTAACCTTTGTTAAATAGTATTCCTTTAACATGAACCCTTATGTGTGTGCTTCCTTTATTTACTGTGGTCTTTCAAAATGCTGCAAAAAAAATAATTGTATGGGTCGCAATAAAGTCACAGTATGTCAAAAAAGTCATGGTATGGCATATTGAAAAAAGTAAAGAAATGAAGTATGTTGAAAAAGTTACACAAAGTAATAGTATGTCAAGAAAAGTAAAATAATTCATAGAATGTTGAAAAAAGTCATGAAAAAGTCATAGCATAGTATGTTGAAAAAAAGTCGCAAAAAGTCATAGTGTAGCATGTCGACAAATGTCATAGTATGTCGAAAAAAAGTCATAATATAGTTTGTCGAAAAAGTTATAGTATGTCGAAAAAAGTCATGGTATAGCATGTCAAAAAAGTCAGAAGTCGTAGTATAGTACGTCGAAAAAGTTGGAAAAAATCATAGTATGGCACGTCGAAAAAAGTCATAGTATAGCATGTCGACAAAAGTCATAGTATAGTGTGTCGAAAAAAGTCTTCTATATTAAAGTAGTGTCACACACAGGTATCATGAGACCAAGTTGTATTGTATGATGGTGAGAAGTGTCTGTCTTGTGTGACTATTAAAAAGAAGTACAAACATAACACATTTAAAAGAAACACATTTTTATTGATGTGTTACATATTATTGCAAAAACAAATGTCATAAAAATTCATAGAGTAGCATGTCCGAAAAAATCATAAAAAAGTCATTGTATGGTATGTTGAAAAAAAAGTCATAGTATAGTATGTCGAAAAAAGTCATAGTATTTCAAAAAAGTCGACAAAAGTCATAGTATAGCATGTCGAAAAAGTCGAAAAAAAAAGTCATAGTATAGCATGTCGAAAAAAGTTGAAAAAAGTCATAGTATAGTATGTCGACAAAAGTCATAGTATAGTATGTCGAAAAAGTCGACAAAAGTCATACTATAGCATGTCGAAAAAAGTTTAAAAAGTCATAGTATAGTATGTCGAAAAAAGTCAAAGTATAGCATCTCGACAACAGTCATAGTATAGTATGTCCCAAACAGTCATAGTGTAGCATGTTGAAAAAAGTCATATGTCGAAAAAAGTCATAATAAAGTATGTCCGAAAAAGTCATTAGTATGTCGAATAAAGTCAAAGTATAGCATATCAACAAAAAACATTTTGTAGTATGTCGAAAAAGTTGAAAAAAAGTCATAGTATGTCGAAAAAGTCATAGTATAGAATGTCCGAAAAAGTCATAAAAAAGTCATAGTATAGCATGTAGAAAAAGTTATAGTATAGTATGTCCAAAAAAGTCATATTATAGTTAGGGTTGGGCATCGTTTGGATTTTAATGATTCTGATTCCAATTCCGATTCTTCCTTTTGATTCCGGTTCTTATTGATTCTCAATTCTGATTCTTTGAGGGGTGGAGTTGAAACGGGTCACATGCCTATTTTCACAATTAAGAGGAACGTTTTATTTTGATTCAATGGTGGTTTGCAGTTTTACAGCTTTTTCAACGTAAAATAAAGCCACACTAGAGCGCCGCTTACTGTGCTCCATGGCTTCAACACAACAAGCACCTGGCCAATACGGAAATCAAAACTTGCACATGTTAAATTGGGAAGTGATGATCGGATTTGAAACCAAATCCTCCAAACGATTCCAATACAGAAATTACGATTCCGATGGAATCGTAATTTTTGAAACGATTCCGATTAGGAATCGGTTCTCGATGCCCAACCCTAATTATAGTACGTCGAAAAAAGTTGTAAAAAGTCATAGTATAGCATGTCGAAAAGTCATAGAATTGTATGTCCGAAAAAGTCATAAAAAAGGTCATAGTATAGTATGTCGAAAAAAGTTGAAAAAAGTCATAGTACAGTATGTCCGAAAAAGTCATAAAAAAATAATAGTATAGTATGCCAAAATAAAAAGTCATAGCATAGTATGTCGAAAAAAGTCATAAAAAAATAATAGTATAGTATGCCAAAATAAAAAGTCATAGCATAGTATGTCGAAAAAAGTTGAAAAAAGTCATAGTATAGTATGTCCAAAAAAAGTCATAAAAAAAATCATAGTATAGTATTTGCAAAATAAATGTCATTAAAATTCATAGTGTAGCATGTCGAAAAAGTCATAAAAAAGTCATAGTATGGTATATCGAAAAAAAGTCATAGTATAGCATGTTGAAAAAAGTCATAGTATAGTATGTCGAAAAAAGTCAGAGTATAGCATGTCGAAAAAAGTCATAGTATGGTATATCGAAAAAAGTCATAGTATAGCATGTCGAAAAAAGTCATAGTATAGTATGTCGACAAAAGTTGAAAAAAGGCATAGTATAGCATGTCGAAAAAGGTCATAGTATAGTATGTCGAAAAAAGTTGAAAAAAGTCATAGTATAGCATGTCGAAAAAAGTCATAGTATAGCATGTCGAAAAAAGTCATAGTATAGTATGTCGAAAAAAGTTGATAAAATTCATAGTGTAGCATGTCAAAAAAGTCACTAAAAAAGTCATAGTATGGTATATCGAAAAAAGTCATAGTATAGTATGTCGAAAAAAGTTGAAAAAAGTCATAGTATAGCATGTCGAAAAAGGTCATAGTATAGTATGTCCAAAAAAGTCATAAAAAAATAATAGTATAGTATGCCAAAATAAAAAGTCATAGCATAGTATGTCGAAAAGTCAATAAAAGTCATAGTATATAGGATATCGAAAATATTCAAAAAGTCATATTATAGTATGTCGAAAAAAGTTGAAAAAAAGTCATAGTATAGTATGTCCGAAAAAGTCATAAAAAAGTCATAGTATAGTATGTCCAAAAAAGTCACTAAAAAAATCATAGTATAGTATTTGCAAAATAAATGTCATTAAAATTCATAGTGTAGCATGTCGAAAAAGTCATAAAAAAGTCATAGTATGGTATATCGAAAAAAGTCATAGTATAGCATGTCGAAAAAAGTCATAGTATAGTATGTCGAAAAAAGTTGAAAAAAGTCATAGTATAGCATGTCGAAAAAGGTCATAGTATAGTATGTCGAAAAAAGTTGTAAAAAGTCATAGTATAGCATGTCAAAAAAGTCATAGAATAGTATGTCCGAAAAAGTCATAAAAAAGTCACAGTATAGTATGTCGAAAAAAGTTGAAAAAAGTCATAGTATAGTATGTCCGAAAAGGTCATAAAAAAAGTCATAGTATAGCATTTCAAAAAAGTCATAGTATAGTATGTCCAAAAAAGTCATAAAAAAATAATAGTATAGTATGCCAAAATAAAAAGTCATGGCATAGTATGTCGAAAAGTCAATAAAAGTCATAGTATATCGAAAATATTCAAAAAGTCATATTATAATATGTCGAAAAACGTTGAAAAAAAGTCATAGTATAGTATGTCCAAAAACGTCACAAAAAATCATAGTATAGTATTTGCAAAATAAATGTCATTAAAATTCATAGTGTAACATGTCGAAAAAGTCATAAAAAAGTCATAGTATAGCATGTCGAAAAAAGTCATAGTATAGTATGTCGAAAAAAGTTGAAAAAAGTCATAGTATAGCATGTCGAAAAAGTCATAGAATAGTATGTCCGAAAAAGTCATAAAAAAGTCATAGTATAACATGTCGAAAAAAGTTGAAAAAAAGTCATAGTATAGTATGTCCGAAAAAGTCATAAAAAAATAATAGTATAGTATGCCAAAATAAAAAGTCATAGCATAGTATGTCGAAAAGTCAATAAAAGTCATAGTATATAGGATATCGAAAATATTCAAAAAGTCATATTATAGTATGTCAAAAAAAGTTGAAAAAAAGTCATACTATAGTATGTCCGAAAAAGTCATAAAAAAGTCATATTATAGTATGTCGAAAAAAGTTGAAAAAAAGTCATAGTATAGTATGTCCGAAAAAGTCATTAAAAAGTCATAGTATAGTATGTCCAAAAAAGTCATAAAAAAAATCATAGTATAGTATTTGCAAAATAAATGTCATTAAAATTCATAGTGTAGCATGTCGAAAAAGTCATAAAAAGTCATAGTATGGTATATCGAAAAAAAAGTCATAGTATAGCATGTCGAAAAAAGTCATAGTATAGTATGTCGAAAAAAGTTGAAAAAAGTCATAGTATAGTATGTCGAAAAAAGTTGAAAAAAGTCATAGTATAGTATGTCCAAAAAAGTCACTAAAAAAAGTCATAGTATAGTATTTGCAAAATAAATGTCATTAAAATTCCGATATTGTAGCATATGAAGTCATAAAAAAGTCATAGTAATTGTTGAAAAAAGGTCATAGTTATAGCATGTCGAAAAAGGTGAAAAAGTCATAGTATAGCGTTCAAAAAGGTCATATGTATTGTCGAAAAAGTTATGAAATTATGTAAAATTGAAAAATCATAGTTATAGTATTCCAAAATCACTAAAAGTCATAGTATAGTATTTTACAAAATAAATGTCATTAAATTCATAGTGGCTATCGAAAAAGTCATAAAAAGTCTAGGTATGATTGCTCGAAAAGGTCATAGTATAGCTCGAAAAAGTTGAAAAAGTCATAGTATAGCATCTCGAAAAAGGTCATAGTATTATAGTATGCTCGAAAAAAGTTGTAAAAGTCATAGTTATAGCATGTCAAAAAAGTCATAGAATAGTATGTCCGAAAAAGTCATAAAAGATCCACAGTATAGTATGAAAAAGTTAAGTCATAGTGTAGTATGTCCGAAAAAAGTCATAAAAAAGTCATGAGTATAGCATTTTAAAAAGTCATAGTATAGGTCCATGTCCCAAAAGTCATAAAAAATAATAGTATAGTATGCCAAAATAAAAGTCATAGCATGAGTATGTCGAAGAAAAGTCAATAAAAGTCATAGTATATGGATATCGAAAATATTCAAAAGTCATATTATAGTATGTCGAAAAAAGTTGAAAAAGTCATAGTATAATATGTACCGAAAAACGTCATAAAAGTCATAATTATAGTATGTCAAAAAGTCACTTAAAAATCATAGTATAGTATTTGCCAAAATAAATGTCATTAAAATTCATAGTGTAGCATGTCGAAAAAGTCATAAAAAGTCATAGTATGGTATACTCGAAAAAAGTCATAGTATAGCATGTCGAAAAAAGTCATAGTATAGTATGTCGAAAAGTTGAAAAGATCGCAATAGTATAGCCGAAAAAGGTCATAGTATAGTATGTCAAAAATTTGTAAAATTCATAGTTATAGCATGTCGAAAAGGTCATAGTATAGTATGTCAAAAAGTTGAAAAAGATCATAGTATAGCGTATCGAAAAAGTCATAGTATAGCATGTCAAAAAGTCATAGAATAGTATGTCCGAAAAAGTCATAAAAGAGTCACAATTATAGTATGTCCGAAAAAGTTGAAAAAGGTCATAGTATAGCATTTCAAAAAGTCATAGTATAGGTATATCAAAAAAGTCATAAAAAATAATAGTATAGTATGCCAAAATAAAGCGTCATGGCATAGTATGTTGAAAAATTCAATAAAAGTCATAGTATATAGGATATTGAAAATATTCAAAAGGTCATATTATAGGATATCGAAAATATTCAAAGAGTCATATTATAGTATCGAAAAAGTTGAAAAAGTCATAGTATAGTATGTCAAAAAGTCACTCAAAAATCATAGTATAGTATTTGCAAAATAAAATTCATTAAAATTCTAATGTAGCATGTCGAAAAGTCATAAAAAGTCATAGTATGGTAGTTCGAAAAAGTCATAGTATAGTTATCGAAAAAAGTTGAAAAAAGTCATAGTATAGCATGTCGAAAAAGGTCATAGTATAGTATGTCCAAAAAATTTGTAAAAAGTCATAGTATAGCATGTCGAAAAAGGTCATAGTATAGTATGTCGAAAAAAGTTGAAAAAAGGTCATAGTATAGCATTTCAAAAAAGTCATAGTATAGTATGTCCAAAAAAGTCATAAAAAAATAATAGTATAGTATGCCAAAATAAAACGTCATAGCATAGTATGTTGAAAATTCAATAAAAGTCATAGTATATAGGATATTGAAAATATTCAAAAGTCATATTATAGTATGTCGAAAAAGTTGAAAAAGTCATAGTACAGTATGTCCGAAAAAGTCATTAAAAGTCATAGTATAGTATGTCAAAAAAGTCATAAAAAATCATAGTATAGTATTTGCAAAATAAATTTCATTAAAATTCATAGTGTAGCATGTCGAAAAGAATCATAAAAAGTCATAGTATGGTACTCGAAAAAGTCATAGTATAGCATGTCGAGAAAAAGTCATAGTATAGTTATAGTAAAAAAGTTAAAAAGTCATAGTATAGCATGTCGAAGAAGGTCATAGTATAGTATGTCGAAAAAAGTTATAAAAAGTCATAGTATAGCATGTCAAAAAGTCATAGAATAGTATGTCCGAAAAAGAGTCATAAAAAGTCACAGTATAGTATGTCGAAAAAGTTGGAAAAGTCATAGTATGGTATGTCCGAAAAGATCATAAAAGTCATAATTATAGCATTTCAAAAGTCATAGTATAGTATCCAAAAAGTCATAAAAATAATAGTATAGTGTGCCAAAATAAAAGTCATGGCGTAATATGTCGAAAAGTCAATAAAAGTCATAGTATATCAAAATATTCAAAGACATATTATAATATGTAACGAAACGTTGAAAAAGTCATAGTATAGTATGTCCAAAACGTCACTAAAAATCATAGTATAGTATTTGCAAAATAAATGTCATTAAAATTCATAGTTAACATGTCGAAAAAGTCATAAAAAAGTCATAGTATAGCATGTCGAAAAAAGTCATAGTATAGTATGTCGAAAAAAGTTGAAAAAGTCATAGTATAGCATAGTCGAAAAATTCATAGAATAACATATCCGAAAAAAGTCATAAAAGTCATAGTATAACATGTCGAAAAAGTTGAAAAAAGTCATAGTTATAGTATGTCCGAAAAAGTCATAAAAATAATAGTATAATATGCCAAAATAAAAGTCATAGCATAATATATGTCGAAAAGTCAATAAAGTCATAGTATATGGATACTCGAAAATATTCAAAAAGTCATATTATAGTATGTCAAAAAAGTTGAAAAAGAATCATAGTATAGTATGTCCGAAAAAGTCATAAAAAGTCATATTATAGTATGTGAAAAAAAAGTTGAAAAAGTCATAGTATAGTATGTCCGAAAAGTCATTAAAAGTCATAGTATAGTATGTCAAAAAAGTCATAAAAAATCATAGTATAGTATTTGCAAAATAAATGTCATTAAAATTCATAGTGCTTATGTCGAAAAAGTCATAAAAGTCATAGTATGGTATATCGAGAAAAAAAAGACATAGTAGCATGTCAAAAAAGTCATAGTATAGTATGTCGAAAAGTTGAAAAGTCATATAGTATGTCAAAAAAGTTTGATCATAGTATAATTATGTCAAAAAGTCATTAAAGAATATTATTATGTGTCAAAGTCCTCAAAAGTCATAAGTATAGTATTGTAAAATAAATGTCATTAAAATTCATAGTGCTTATGTCGAAAAAGTCATAAAAGTCATAGTATAGTATTCGAAAAAAGTCATAGTATTGTAGCGTGTACCAAATGCAGAAAAGTCATAATTATAGCATGTCGAAAAAGGTCATAGTATAGTATGTCGAAAAAAAGTTGTAAAAGTCATAGTATAGCATGTCAAAAAGTCATAGAATAGTATGTCCGAAAAAAGTCATAAAAAGTACTTTATGCAAAAAAGTGAAAAAGTCATAGTGTAGTATTCCGAAAAACCGTAAAAAAGTCATAGTATAGCATTTTTAAAAAGTCATAGTATAGTATGTCCAAAAAGTCATAAAAATAATAATATAATATGCCAAAATAAAAAGTCATCGCATAGTATGTCGAAAAGTCAATAAAAAGTCATAGTATATAGGATATCGAAAATATTTAAAGTCATATTATAGTATGTCGAAAGTTGAAAAAGTATATATCGAAAAGCGTCATAAAAGTCATATTATAGTATGTCAAAAGTCACTAAAAAATCATAGTATAGTATTTGCAAAATAAATGTCATTAAAATTCATAGTGTAGCATGTCGAAAAAGTCATAAAAAGTCATAAAAGTATATGAGTATCGAGAAAAAAAGTCATAGTACTAGCATGTCGAAAAAAGTCATAGTATAGTATATCGAAAAAAGTTAAGAAGTCATAGTATAGCATGTCGAAAAAGGTCATAGTATAATATGTCCAAAATTTGTAAAAGTCATAGTATACTGTATAAACAAAGTCCATGGTCCATAATATTATGTCAAAAGTTAAAGTCATAGTATAGCATGTCGAAAAAAGTCATAGTATAGCATGTCAAAAAAGTCATAGAATAGTATGTCCGAAAAAGTCATAAAAAAGTCACAGTATAGTATGTCGAAAAAAGTTGAAAAAAGGTCATAGTATAGCATTTCAAAAAAGTCATAGTATAGTATGTCCAAAAAAGTCATAAAAAAATAATAGTATAGTATGCCAAAATAAAACGTCATGGCATAGTATGTTGAAAATTCAATAAAAGTCATAGTATATAGGATATTGAAAATATTCAAAAAGTCATATTATAGGATATCGAAAATATTCAAAAAGTCATATTATAGTATGTCGAAAAAAGTTGAAAAAAAGTCATAGTATAGTATGTCCAAAAAAGTCACTAAAAAAATCATAGTATAGTATTTGCAAAATAAATGTCATTAAAATTCATAGTGTAGCATGTCGAAAAAGTCATAAAAAAGTCATAGTATGGTATATCGAAAAAAGTCATAGTATAGTATGTCGAAAAAAGTTGAAAAAAGTCATAGTATAGCATGTCGAAAAAGGTCATAGTATAGTATGTCCAAAAAATTTGTAAAAAGTCATAGTATAGCATGTCGAAAAAGGTCATAGTATAGTTATGTCCGAATAAAAAAAAAAGAAAAAAAAAAAAAAAAAAAAAGTTGAAAAGGTCATAGTATACATTTCAAAAAGTCATAGTATAGTATGTCCAAAAAGTCATAAAAATAATTATAGTATGCAAAATAAAACGTCGTAGCTAGTATGTTGAAAAGTCAATAAAAGGTCATAGTATATAGGATATTGAAAATATTCAAAAAGTCATATTATAGTATGTGAAAAAGTTGAAAAAAGTCATAGTATAGTTATGTCCGAAAAAGTCATTAAAAGTCATAGTATAGTATGTCAAAAAGTCATAAAAAATCATAGTATTGCAAAATAAATGTCATTAAAATTCATAAGTGTAGCATGTCGAAAAAAAGTCATAAAAAGTCATAGTATGGTATGCACGAAAAAGTCATAGTATAGCATGTCGAAAAAGAGTCATAGTTATAGTTATTGAAAAGGTTGAAAGTCATAGGTATAGTATGTGAAAAAGGTCATAGTATAGTATGTCGAAAAAGTTAAAAAAAGAGTCATAAGGTATAGCATGTCAAAAAGTCATAGAATAGTATGTCCGAAAAAGTCATAAAAAAGTCACAGTATGGTATGTCGAAGTTGAAGAAGTCATGGTATAGTTATGTCGAAAAGGTCATAAAAGTCATGGTATAGCATTTCAAAAAAGTCATAGTATAGTATGTCAAAAAGTCATAAAAAATAATTTATAGTATGCAAAATAAAAGGTCATGGCATAATTATGTCGAAAAAAGTCAATAAAAGTCATATATAGCATCGAAAATGTTCAAAGACATATTAGAATATGCCGAGAACGTAAAAAAGTCATAGTATAGTATGTCCAAAGGTCACTAAAAATCATAGTATAGTATTTGCAAAATAAATGTCATTAAAATTCATAGTGTAACATCGAAAAAGTCATAAAAAGTCATGAGTATAATCCGAAAAGTCATAGTATAGTTATCGAAAAAAGTTGAAAGGTCATAGGTATAGCATGTAGAAAGAGTCATAGAATAGCGTATCGAAAAAGTCATAAAAAGTCATAATTATAACATGTCGAAAAAAGTTGAAAAAGAATCATAGTATAGTATGTCGAAAAAAAGGTCATAAAAAAATAATAGTATAGTATGCCAAAATAAAAAGTCATAGCATAGTATGTCGAAAAGTCAATAAAAGTCATAATTATATAGGATACTCGAAAATATTCAAAAGTCATATTATAGTATGTCAAAAAGTTGAAAAGTCATAGTATAGGTATGTCCGAAAAAAGTCATAAAAAGTCATATTATGGTATGCGAAAAAAGTTGAAAAAATCATGAGTATAGTATGTCCGAAAAAGTCATTAAAAGGTCATAGTATAGTATGTCAAAAAGTCATAAAAAATCATAGTATAGTATTTTACAATAAATGTCATTAAAAATCTATAGTTAGTATGTCGAAAAAGTCATAAAAAGTCATAGTATGGTATACTCGAAAAAGTCATAGTATGAACAACATGTCATGAGTATGAAAGGTATGTCGAAAAAGTAAAAAGTCATAAAGAGTATAGTATGTCCGAAAAGTTGAAAAAGTCATAGTATAGTTATGTCAAAAAGTCACTAAAAAGTCATAGTATAAAATTTGCAAAATAAATGTCATTAAAATTCATAGTGTAGCATGGAAAAAAGTCATAAAAGTCATGGTATGGTGCTATAGAAAAAAGTCATAGTATAGCATGTCGAAAAAGTTGAAAGTCATGAGTATAGTATATCGAAAAAAGGTCATAGTATAATTATGTCGAAAAGTTGTAAAAGTCATAGTATAGCATGTCAAAAGTCATGGAATAGTATGTCCGAAAAGTCATAAAAAGTCACGAGTATGGTATGTCGAAAAAGTTGAAGTCATGAGTGTATATGTCGAAAAAGTCATAAAAGTCATGGTATAGCATTTTAAAAGTCATAGTATAGTATGTCAAAAGTCATAAAAAAATAATGTATAGTATGCCAAAAATAAAAGTCATAGTATGGTAGTCGAAAAGTCAATAAAAGTCATAGTATATAGGATATCGAAAATATTAAAAAGTCATATTATAGTATGTCGAAAAAGGAAAGTCATATATGGTATGTCCGGATAAAAAGTCATATTATAGTATGTCCAAAAAAGTCACTAAAAATCATAGTATAGTATTTGCAAAATATATTCATTAAAATTCATAGTGTAGTATGTCGAAAAAGTCATAAAAAGTCTAGTATGGTATATCGAAAAAGTCATAGTATAGCATGTCGAAAAAAGTCATAGTATAATTATGTCGAAAAAGTTGAAAAAGTCATAGTATGGCATGTCGAAAAGGTCATAGTATAGTATGTCCAAAAATTGTAAAAGTCATAGTACTTGTCGAAAAAGGTCATAGTATAGGTATGTCAAAAAGTTGAAAAAGAGTCATAGTAAGCATGTCGAAAAAAGTCATAGTATAGCATGTCAAAAAGTCATAGAATAATATGTCGAAAAAGTCATAAAAAGTCACAGTATAGTATGTCGAAAAGTTAAAGGTCATGAGTATAGCATTTCAAAAAGTCATAGTATAGTATGTCCAAAAAGTCATTAAAAATAATAGTATAGTATGCAAAATAAAGTCATGCTTAGTTATGTGAAAATCAATAAAAATATCGTAACCTCGTGTGAGTATGGTATCAAAAAATAAAAAGAGTCATGAGTATAGTACTATCGAAAAAAAGAAGCATCATAAAAGTCCCATAAAGGTATAATAAGAAAAAGGTTAAAAGAGATGTGTAGTATAGGTAATCGAGAAAAAGTGAAAAAGTCATAATACACGTATGTCAAAAGAGTCAAAAGTCATGAGGTATAGTATGTCGAAAGTCATAGTATAAGTATGTGAAGAAAAGTACAAAAAGTCTAGTAATTTACAGTATGTCGAAAAGAGTACAAAAGAATTCATACTATAATAATATTCAAACAAAGTAATTAAAAAGTCATAAGGTATAGTCCGAAAAAGGTCATAGTGCTAATATGTCGAAAAAGTACAAAAAATCATAGTATCAATTATGTCAAAAAGTAAAAAAGTCATAGTATGTCGAAAAAAAAGTATAATACAATTATGTCAAAAAAATACCAAAAAGTCATGAGTATAGTATATCGAAAGTCATAGTATAGTATGTCAAAAAGTATACAAAAGTCATACTATAATATATCGAAAAAGTAATTAAAAGTCATAGTATAGTATGTCGAAAAAGTCATAGAATAATAATCGAAAAGTACAAAAAATCATAGTACATTATGTGAAGAAAAGGTACACAAAAAGTCATAGGTATAATATGTGAAAAAGTCATAGTATAGTATGTCGAAAAAATAAAAATAAATATCATAGTCAGGGGTTAAAATGGGATGATATGTTATGGGGGCTCCCTAGGGACGTCAGGGTTAAAGATCGATACAATGTGTTGAATAAAGTTTAAAAAAAGTCATAGTATAGTATGTCGAGAAAGTGATAAAAATGTTAAAGGATGTTGAAAAAAAGTTGTAAAAAAGTCATGGTATATTATGTCAAAATTTTTAATGAAAAGTCATGGTATAGTATGTCGAAAAAGGTTTTTGAAAAGTAATAAAGTCATAGTATAGTATGTCGAAAAAGTAAAAAATGTCATAATTTAGTATGTCAAAAAGAAAAGTCGTAGTATAGTATGTCGAAAACAGTAGAAAAAGTCATAGTATAGTATATTGAAAAAGTACAAAAAAAGTCATAGTATAGTAATATGAAAAAATTATAAAAAGTCATGAGTATAATATGTCGAAAAAAGTAAAAAAGTCATAATATAGTATGTCGAAAAAACATTATAAAAAAGTCATGAGTATAATATGTCCAAAAAGTACCAAAAAGTCATAGTACAGTATGTCGAAAAGAGTACCAAAAAAGTCATAGTACAGTATGTCGAAAAAAAGAAAAAAAGTCATAATACAGTATGTCAAAAAGATACAAAAAAGTCATAGTATAGTATGTCGAAAAAAAGTCATAGTATAGTATGTCGAAAAAGTTATAGTATAGTATGTGAGAAAATTTAAAAAGTCATGAGTATAGTATGTCGAAAAGTACACAAAAAATTCATACTATAATATGTCAAACAAAGTAATTAAAAAGTCATGAGTATAGTATGTGAAAAGTCATAGTATAATATGTCGAAAAGTACAAAAAAATCATAGTACAGTATGTCGAAAAAACAAAAAAAAAGACATAATACAGTATATCAAAAAAGTACCAAAAAAGTCATAGTATAGTATGTCGAAAAAAGTCATAGTATAGTATGTCGAAAAAGTACACAAAAAGTCATACTATAATATATCGAAAAAAGTACAAAAAAATCATAGTACAGTATGTCGAAAAAATACACAAAAAGTCATAGTATAGTATGTCGAAAAAATAAAAATAAAATGTCATAGTCAGGGGTTAAATTGGAATATGTTATGGGGGGGGGGGCTCTCCCTAGGGACGTCCAGGGTTAAAGTCGAAGTACAATGTGTTGAATAAAGTTTAAAAAAAGTCATAGTATAGTATGTCGAGAAAGTGATAAAAATGTTAAAGGATGTTGAAAAAAAGGTGTAAAAAAGTCATGGTATATTATGTCAAAAGTTTTAATGAAAAAAAAGTCATAGTATAGTATGTCGAAAAAAGTGAAAAAAAGTCATAATACAGTATGTCAAAAAAGTACCAAAAAAGTCATAGTATAGTATGTCGAAAAAAGTCATAGTATAGTATGTCAAAAAAATTGAAAAAAAGTCATAGTATAGTATGTTAGAAAAAATTGAAAAAAAGTCATAGTATAGTATGTCGAAAAAGTACACAAAAAGTCATATTAATATGTCAAACAAAGTAATTAAAAAAGTCATGAGTATAGTATGTCGAAAAAAAGTCATAGTATAGTATGTGTGAAAAAGATCATAGTATAATATGTCGAAAAAGTACAAAAAAATCATAGTACAGTATGTCAGAAAAGTACACTAAAAGTCATAGTATAGTATGTGAAAAAAAGTCATAGTATAGTATGTCAAAAAAAATAAAAATAAAATGTCATAGTCAGGGGTTAAATTGGGATATGTTATGGGGGGCTCTCCTAGGGACGTCAGGGTATTCCTCATATGAATTTTTTAAATAAACTGTTAAATGGCACTTTTTCTGGAGAGTTTGTGCAAAGAAATGGAGAAATGGAGTCTTATATGATATGTGCAAAACTGCCAGGTTAAGACTATACTTTACATTGTAGTAGTATCAACAGGTATTAGGGCATTTAGCATTTACATTACTGTTAATCAGTCATCACTTGATTACACACTGTATTACCTTGTTATGATATAAGAAGTGACCCATACAATGTGCCAAAATAATGTGCCACATGAAGAGACAGCGCAGCATGACAGGTAGCAACAGCTGAGAAGATTTGGGTCTGTGGTGACCAGGTCCTCCCCACACAAACTTCCCTTCTCCATTCTCTTTCTTACTAACACACAACAGCACACACACCACACCACGACGCGGAAGTGGGGCTCTCAGATGCTTCGGAGGCGAGCCGGTGGCCGGCTTCGAAGCCCCGCGCTGGAGGAGCTGGCGACAGCGAGAACCGGTTCAACGGCTTGGTCAGCGACATGAACTTCGTAAGCGGCGGTGGAGCTTCCGAACACCGGGCTTCCACCGCTTCGCGAAGCGGGGTTTTAGCTTTAGGAGAAGGTATTTTATCTGTTAATCCCACCACGACCGCAGTGGTGCGCTGGTTGTTGCCGGTTCTTATTGTTCTCAGCTCCGCCAAGACAAAATAGGCATGCCATTTCAAACATCTTTCATTTATTGTCAGAAATATCATGTTTTCAAAAGCATCACTTTCATAAAATGTTATGTGACTTATTTAGACTGCAAGCAAGCACATCCGGACAAACAAGCAGGCTTATGTGCCGAGGCTGAGCCCCGGAGAGCCCCGGCCCAATTTAACCACTGGTCATAGTATAGTATGTCGAAAAAGTACAAAAAAAGTCAAAGGATAGTAGGTCGAAAAAGTAAAAAAAAAGTCATAGTATAGTATGTCGAAAAAAGTAAAAAAAAGTCATAGTATAGTATGTCAAAAAAAGTTTAAAAAAAAGTTATACTTTAGTATGTCGAAAAAAATGAAAAAATTCATTGTATGATATGTCAAAAACGTACAAAAAAGTCATAGTATAGTATGTCGAAAAAATTGAAAAAAGTCATAGTATAGTATGTCGAAAAAATTGAAAAAAAGTCATAGTATAGTATGTCGAAAAAATTGAAAAAAGCCATAGTATAGTATGGCGAAAAAAGTAATAAAAGTCATAGTATAGTATGTCGAAAAAAGTAATTGAAAAAGTCATAGTATAGTATGTCAAAAAAGTACAAAAAAGTAATAGTACAGTATGTCAAAAAAAGTGATAAAAAGTCATAGTATAGTATGTCAAAACATTTTTAAAAAGTCATTCTACAGTTTGTCGAAAAAATTGAAAAAAATCATAGTATAGTATGTCGAAAAAAAAAAAAAGTCATAGTAAAGTATGTTGAAAAAAGATATTCGAAAAAGTCATAGTATAGTATGTCCGAAAAAGTACAAAAAAAGTCAAAGGATAGTAGGTCGAAAAAAGTAAAAAAAGTCATAGTATAGTATGTCGAAAAAGTAAAAAAAGTCATAGTATAGTATGTCAAAAAAAGTTTAAAAAAAGTTATACTTTAGTTATGTCGAAAAAAATGAAAAAAATTCATTGTATGATATGTCAAAACGTTACAAAAAGTCATATGTATAGTATGTCGAAAAATTGAAAAAAGTCATAGTATAGTATGTCGAAAAATGAAAAAAGTCATAGTATAGTATGTGAAAAATTGAAAAAAACCATAGTATAGTATGGCGAAAAAAGTAATAAAAGTCATAGTATAGTATGTCGAAAAAAGTAATTGAAAAAGTCATAGTATAGTATGTCAAAAAAGTACAAAAAAGTAATAGTACAGTATGTCAAAAAAAGTGATAAAAAGTCATAGTATAGTATGTCAAAACATTTTTAAAAAGTCATTCTACAGTTTGTCGAAAAAATTGAAAAAAATCATAGTATAGTATGTCGAAAAAGTACAAAAAAGTCATAGTAAAGTATGTTGAAAAAAGTAATTGAAAAAGTCATAGTATAGTATGTCAAAACATTTTTAAAAAGTCATAGTAAAGTATGTCTAAATAATGGAAAAAATCAGAGTATATGTTGAAAAAGTACCAAAAAAGTCATAGTACAGTATGTCAAAAAAATGAAAAGTCATAACAAAACATGTCAAAACAAAGTGAGAAAAAGGTGATAATATAATTTGTTGAAAAAGTTGTTGCTGGGTCTAACGTTAGAGGTCCGCTGACCCGTTGTCACTGGGTCTAACTGGTCCTCCTCATTCCCTCCGAGAACGTCATAGTGTAGTATGTCGGCTACGGCGTTGAGGTCCGGTATCTCCACGTAGAGGCACTTACGCCACGGCCTAGATTTAACACTGAAGCATAAACCACGCACTTAGAGAACGATTATTTTTACACCATTGTTTTTATTTTCATTGGAAAACATTTAATAGATCATAGTGTGGTTTTTGCAGAGATTTGTACCAAACAACTTCTCTGCAGCACCAAAATATTTGATTTAAAATGGTACTTTGAAAACATTTAGCCTCTTAACAAATATGGTGCCTCCTGCCAGTTGTGATTCTGATTACATGCAGATTAATTGTTGAAGCCAGCGTCCGGAGTCCCCAGGCCAGGTTGGTGACACATTTTCAGCCGTTCTCATAGAAATATAATTTAATAAGAAACAGAACAATAGAAGAATATATTGAACAATAAAAATGATTCTTGCTGCAGGTCTGATGGTCCTGAAACAATTGTCAATAATAATTACCGATTATCACACATCAACAGTTCTCTCCATTTCATCAGTCTGTCTGTTGAAGGAAGAAAAACCAAACTGAGATGATGAGTGAGTACCGAAGAACCCGACAGCTGAATAGATTAGATTCTTCCCAAGATAAACAATCTTAGTAGTTAGGTCTCTAAAATGTGGATAGAAGTTTCTTAAGCCCAAGATGGCCGTCCACAAATGTCTTTGAGTTGTCCACACTCAAAGATATTGATTAAGTCTGTGAAGGGAGAGAAACTAGACATATTCCATTTACCAAAGCTGACATCACACAACTTTCACTGTTTTCATTATTTATTGATCAATTATCTTATATTATTAATAGTAGACAACTAATCCATTAATCCGGGACTTCTCGTTTTTTGAGACTTTAAAACCTGACTGTGGTTCTGTTCTCTTTCAGTCTTGTGTACTTCTCTCTCCGTCTGTTGTGTGGATGGTCTATGTGTCTCCAGACATCTTTTTTTGAATTTAAAGCGTCTCTTACAACCCTTTACAGCTGTAGTTTTCTCTCAGGTGTGGCGTTGCGTAATGACCGAACTACATTTCCCTTCGGAGCTTTTTCACCTCAAGCTGTGCAGCTGAATGGTTTGTCTGTTGAGTGAATTATCATATGCACCTTAAGATTTGTCTTCATGCTAAATCTCACTAAGAGCAGCTGAAAGAGCTTTTCTCCTGTGTGAATTATTATGTGTCTCTTCAGGTGTCCACTTTCAGTAAAAGCTTTATCACACTCAAGAGCAGCTGAATCTTTTCTTACATCTTGAATCATGTTTCCAGAGGTTTAAAGCCTGACTGAGGTTCTCTGGTCTCCTTCCAATCAGCACTGTCTTCAGTCTCAGGTTCAGAAGAGTCTCCAGTCTGGTCTTCAGTCTCTGGTTGTAAAAGTGAATTTGGATGGGAGTTCTTCAGCTGGTTCTGGTCGCCACAGTCCTCTCCATCAGCTTATGTTTCCATGTGTTGAGTTTCTCTGCTGGCTGGAGGCTCTGCCTCTCTTCTCCTCAGTCTGATGAAGCTGTGACAACTGACACATTCATGTTTTATGACATAGTACTATGGGCAAATCTTTTATCACAAACACATGTGTATTTTTCTCTCTACTGTGTGAACTGCCATGTAGAGCTTGGATCAGGCCAAAAAATCAAGCCGAACCAACCCGAGCCTGTGCTGCGTTGTTTCGAGCCCAGCCCGACACTTTACTGTAATTATGAGCCTAGAGCCCGATTTAAACCCAACAATTTTTTAATACATGGGCCGTTATCACTGGCGTTCTCAACTATAATTCAGAGTTGTTTTGAACTACAGAAATCTGTTTAGAATTATCTTAATGAATAATACAACAAGGACAAAGCAGGCTAAACTGCAGTTTGTTTATTCAGAATGGAATGGATGCGTAAATGGATCAGAATGAAGAAGCGTTAAAAAAAAAACTTCGACCCTAGTTCCCTCAGCTGAATAGTGGTGTGGGAACAGATCAAAGGCAACATAATCAAGCCCGCAGGCATATGCACGAGACTTTCTTGTCAGATCACCTAATTAATACCGTCTTCGCCGCGGTCTGCATGCCCGGCAGCACTTGAATTGCGACACAGTGCTGAGAGGGAGGCACAGTTTACCCTCCACTAAAAGTGGTGGGACCTACACCCCAGAGCTCTGGGAAGCTGGAGGGCATAGCTTTAGCCCCCAATTAGGCTAATAAAGTAATGATTAAGAAGAAACACAAATGCTTGATCAAGGGGCGACCCGGCCCATACCCTACCGAGGATAGCGGTGAAAAATATCGTCAAGTTTGAGCTCGGGCAGAGGTATGTAACTCTACTGCCATGTGCGGCGTGTCAGTTGTGTCTTCTATATAAATCTTTCAACACTCACACTGGGCAGCTATATCTTTTTTCTCCCGTATGAGTTCTTATGTGTTTCTATAATTTTTCTTTCTGTGTAAAATATTTCTTACAGACTGAGCTGAGGGTTTTCCCATGTATGAGTTAACATGTGTTTTAAGCATTGACGGGGACGCCAAATCTTTTATCACAAAACTGAGCAACTGAAAGGTTTGTCTCCTGTATGAGTTATCATGTGAGGTCTTCAGATTATAATCATTTCCAAATCTTTTATCACCAAAGCGAGCAGCTAAAGGTTTTCTCCTGTGTGAGTTATCATGTGTCTCTTCAGATGTTCCTTCTGGCCAAATCGTTTATCACTCTCAGAGCAGCTGAAGGTTTCTCTCCCTGTGTGGCTTCTCATAGTATTGCCTTTTAAATATAAGCTCTGTGTAAATGATTTTTTACAAACTGAGCAGCTAAAAGGTTTTCTCCTGTGTGGGCGCCATGTGTGACTTTAATGTCTCCACTGTGTGAAAAAGATTTCTCACAGACTGAGCAGCTGAAAGGTTTTTCTCTCCTGTATGAGTTCTCATGTGTGTCTTCAGGTTATTGCTAACACTGAAAGCTTTACACCACAGTCAAGAACAGCTAAAGGCTTCTCTCCTGTGTGGATTCTCATGTGTTTCTTTAAGCTTCCATTCTCTAGAAAAAGATTTTTTTACAGACCGAGGAGGCCTGAAAGCTTTTCTCCTGTATGAGGTTCTCATGTGTTTCTTCAGATTATACCCGTTGCCCAAATCTTTTATCACAGCGTGAGCAACTGAAAGCGTTTCTCTCCTCTATGAGTTAACATGTGTTTTTAAGAAGAATTGAGTTGAGGCCAAATCTTTTCTTACAAACTGAGCAGCTAAAAGGTTTTTTCTCCTGTGTGAGTTATCATGTGTTGCTTCAGATTTGACTTGAAGCTAAATATTTTCCACACACTCAGAGCAGCTGAATGTTTTCTTACATCTTGGATCATGTTTCACCGAGAGTTTAAAGCTGACTGGGGTTCTCACTGATCTCTCTCTTCAATCAGCACTGTCATCAGTCTCAGGTTCAAGAAGAGTCTCCAGTCTGGTCTTCAGTCTCTGGTTTGTAAAAGTGGATGTGGAGTTCCTGGCTGGTTCTGGTCCCTCCCACAGTCCTCTCCATCCAGTTCCTGTTTCCATGTGTTGAGTTTGTCTCTGATGGCTGCTGTGAGGACTGGGCTTCCACTCTTCATCATCTTCCCTCCCCCTCACGGGACAGGAGTGAATGGAACTTGGTGATATCAGCCTCTTCCAGCCCCCTTGAAGCACTTTCTCCCCTCCTACTGCTACTCCCACGGATTCCTCCCCTGTTCCCTCTTTAATGTGTGGGGGCTCTGAGCTCCTGCTGAGTCCACACTGGAGCACCTCCTGCTGCTCAGGGGGACCTCTTCTTTAACCACCAACAGCTACTCAACATCTAAAAGGAGGAGGAAGAGAAGAGCAGGAAACAAAAACAAATACAGACCACTGTTTAGTCCAGCTACTAGCTAACTGTTTCACCTGTTTGGAGCGTACTTTTAGCTACTATGTCAACTGTTGTAGCTAGTTGGATCAGTTGGTAGAGCAGTCGCATATATATATATATATATATATATATATGATATATATATATATATATATATATATATATATATATATATAAATATATATATATATATATATATATATATATAAATATATATATATATATATTTATATATATATATATATATATATATATATATATATATATATTTATATGTTATATTTATATGTTTATATATATATATATATATATACTCTCTCTCCGCCTATATTATATGTATATATGATATACACATTGGGAACAAGTGTATTTGATACACTGCCCGATTTTTTTGCCAGGTTTTTTCCTATTTACAAGGCATGTGAGGGTCTGTGAATTTTTATCATAGGTACTCTTCAACTGTGAGGATGGAATCTAAAACTTGTTTTGAACTCTTTAAGCTGTATAAAGAGACACCTGTCCACACACAGAAACAGACTCCAACCTCTCCACAATGGCTTAGAGACCAGGGGCTGTGTAGGGACATGATGGATAAGAGTGTGACAGACCTCCTCAGAAGGCTGGGATGGGCCTACAGGACAATGGAAGCAAGCAGCTCAGAGAGCAACAACTGTTGAAGCACTTTATTAGAAAATGGGAGAAGTTTCAAGAGATGTGACCAACCTCCCTCGGTCTGGGGCTCCCTGCAAAGAGCTCACCTCGTGGGGGCATCCAATGACCTACGGGGAGAGGGTGAGGATCAGCCAAACTTACAAGGCAGGACCTGGTCCAATGATACTGAGAGAGCTGGATCACTCTCAACCATTAGTAACACCTACATCGTATGGATTAAAATCCTGCGAGAACGTCCACGTCCCCTACTCAAGCCAAGCGCATGTCAGAGGCCATCTTGGGGTTTGCCAATGACTTCATCTGGATGATCCAGAGGGAGGAATGGGAGAGAAGGCTGTGGTCTGATGAGACAAAAATAGAGCTTTTGGTCCTAAACTCTTGCTTATCGTGTTTGGAGGAAGAAGGGATAGAGTACAACTCCAAGAACACCATCCAACTGTGAAGCATGGAGGTGGAAGCATCATTCTTTAAGGGGATGCTTTTTCTGCACCAAAGGGGACAGGGCTGACTGCATGTATTGAGGGAGGTGGATGCTGGGGACATGTATGTGAGATCTTGTCCAACAACCTCCCTTCCCCTCGAAGTAAGAGCATTGAAAGATAGATTGATGGTGGCCTGGTCTTTTAACATGACACGACCAGGAAAACTACACAGCCAAGGGTGTATCTAAGAGTGGCTCCATTAGAAGCATCTCAAGGTCCCTGGGTGGCCTAGCCAGTCCCTGAACCCAATAGAAATCTTTGGAGGGAGCTGAGAAGAGAGTCCATTATTATTGCTTAGCTGACAGCCCAGGAAACCTGAAGGATCTGGAGGTGCTGCCTTATGGAGAGTGGGCCCAAAAACCCTGCGGCAGTGTGTTACAAAACCCTGGTCAAGGCTACAGGGAAGCATTGTGATCTCTGTAATTGCAAACAAAGGGTTTTCTGTACCAAATATTAAGTTCTGCTTTT